>NC_142170.1:27037465-27234965 GCF_029865625.1 Vigna umbellata | reverse complement strand
AGATGTGGTTCTCTAGAAGGATGCCATGAATCAGGAACTTCAGCGAGTGGTGCTGAACTATCTCTTGGAGATGTAATTTCCCAAGAACCAACAAGAGGGGATAGCTTAGTTATAGTTCAAGTTTTGTCAGAAGCTTCGGAATGTGACACTACCTCACTGTCAAATTCCAACCATAAAGAGAAGATGACTAAAGAAAGGAGTGAAAATGAAGAGATAAGGAACTCGGTTTCTGCAAAGGGAAGAGTTTCTGAATCCAACATGAGAAAGGCTGAAGAAAAATCATTGGCTTCTTCTGATGACAAAGAAAATGGGAGGCAGCTCATTGAGAATGATGACAAGGAAAATGCTTCAATAGTTCATGAAAATATGTAAGGATTTGATTTCTCTTAAAAACATTTGACTCTCCATTGTTTTCTTAAATTTGGTGAAATCAACGAATTCTTGGCTGCTGCAGAGAGATGAGTACCGATAACGACGTGCCCCAAAAAAAGGCTATTATTGGGAGCAAGCATGAGGATGATTCGAGAAAAACACAAAAGGTCTGGTCTTAGTTATAGATTAATGACTACTTTCAGTCCCACTATATTGAATGATTATAACGTTTATGATTTTGACCTTAAAACAGAAATCTTCATCGACCACAACTGCTTCTCCAGTTGGGAAGTACAGAAAATTAAAGCCCACAAATCCTAAGCCTTTTAAGCTGAGAACTGATGTAAGTAAGGGAAGGAGATTGTGTTTAAGTTTATTTACTTGCTAAAAAACAATTTATTTTAATCAATTGTGATACGTGTTATTTTTTGATGTTGCAGGAAAGGGGAATTCTTAAAGAAGCAAACTTGGATAGAAAATTTCTCTCACCTTTAAAAGAAACCGCAGCAAAAGGTGGTGGGACGGCAACGAGGAAACATCAGAACCGAGTGAGTTCAGTTACATTGTGAAACTTTCGTTATTATTGAATATAAAAAATTTGACCCTTCTCTTTATTTTCTTTCAGAAAAGTGAAACTATTTACACAAAAAGTGAATCAGACACTGATTATTATAGCAGTTGTGATGATAAATCACGCTCAAAAACACAGGAAAACCAATCTGTAAGTTCATGCACAGAAGAACATGTTCACCTATAAATATTTTAGCATAAACAGTATTTTAGACAGTGACTGAAGACTTCCCAAAATGTTACGCAGGGTGGCATTCAAATAGACAAATCCCACTGCAAGGTGCACCGTAAATTATCTGCTACAACACCTTATAAAAATGATCCTCATCCTAAACTTCAAAAACCCAATGATGTGAATGACAAATTCAAAAGAAAATCGGAAATGACGCAGCGTAAAGTTCTGAGGCCTCTGAGGTAAGTAATAGTCAGATTTTGAAACATGTTGTGTTTGTAGTAAGCAACTTTGATTCCAATGGAAATGTCTATTGCAGTGCTTTACCAAGGAAGAAAGAAAAGGCTGTCATTGCAACAAAACTTAGTGTTATTATGGAAAAGCCAACAGTGAAGCCAAAGGCAGCAAAGCCACGTTCTTGGGGTAGGAAGGCATTAACTGTTCCTATCGAACCAAAGTTTCACCGTCTACATGTGCCAAAGGATTGCAACAACAGGAAACGCACTTGAGAAATTATTTATTGGGGACGGAGTGGCGTTGTTCAATATCATCATTGAATTTTTAGTTAACGTGGAGAGAACTTTTTTTTGTTACCACAACATTAAAATTTGTGGTAATTGTAAGTTCAGACACGATTCATTTGTACTATTTTTTTTTTTTGTAGACGTAGTTAACGTGGAGAGAACTTTTTTTTGTTACCACAGCATTAAAATGTGGTAATTGTAAGTTCAGACACGATTCATTTGTACTATTTGCTTAAGTTTTGATTTGTAAATAACATTAATTCTTTTTGGTGCCACTTGCCTTTCTTTATAAAATCCTCTCAACTGATTTAACCCTTTAAACAATTAATTAAATTAATTGCAAACAATAAATTCATCAATATTTTGTAATTATTCCGAAGCTACTGTTATTATATTATTAACACACTATAAAAGTGAAATAAGACTTTGATATTAATGAATCGTGTCTTCCCTACAAAGTTAAGAAAGAAACACATCAAGAATCTACATTTTAGAGGCTACAGTATTAAGGTTATTTGTGGTGTTGATATGCCTAATTTTATCAATTCTGTCCAACAGGTATGAATCAATGGGAAAGAATCCCTTGTTCACAAAATATTGGTTTTCAATCCTTGCAAATGCCTTGATAGAAAAATATATTTGTTATCACTCATCAGCACATGTTAAAGAATATCAACCACAAACAACTATAAAACACAAATGTAAATTAATCCTAAACTATAACCAAACTCACTTATATTCCTTCTGCTCCAAAAATTTGAAAGCTAAATGGTTATTTCAGGTCAATGTTTATTATCATATAATAATGTATAATTAGAATATTTTTCTCTCTCATAGACATTTTAACTTGTTTTACAAGATTCAACTCATTCTTATATTATTTATCTAACCCAATCTCTCTCTTTTTTTCTTAAATTCAAAACCTCATCTTCAAGAAGTCAAATTCTGAGCTGGTTTGTGTTGTTGTTAAGTGGAGTTCATATTCTAATTAGGCTAGTTTTTCCCCTTCTTTAAAACAATAAATAAATTTTCTAATGATATATTTATAATTAATATATTGATTTTTTTAAAATAACAATTTAACTATTTTATATAATAAATTTTTTTAACACTATATTAAAAATAATGAATTAATAAAATAATAATAATAATTTAAGAAAAATGTTTTTTAACAACTTATTTTAATAATTTTTTTACAACCGTCGTAATTGATCCGTTTTAAATGTACGGACCAACAAAATAGTGACACATAATATATTGTTAAAAAGTTGTTAAAAAATTATTAATATATCGTAGTCTTAATTTAAATAATATTTTTAATTTTCTATTACTAATAATTTAAGTTTGTGTCAGAATAAAACAAGTTTTAAGCTCAAATAATTTAAGAACTAACCAACTACTACATGTTAATATAAAAATTTAATTTATATACCTTTAATTTTTTTATCTATTATTAATTTAAATTTATGTTTATATAAATTTAAGAAATCTAAAATAGTAATCATAAATATAAATTTAAGAAAATTGAATTATTTTTTACTCTAATAATAGGTTGAATTCTGATTAATAATGAATTGTATTGTTTTGCATATTTTCTCAAGTTATATTAAATTAGTTGATTAAAATAATCTTTTAAACCTATTTTTCTTTGATGTAGAATTTATTTATTAGTTTTTTATCATGTCACTTAATATATACCAATTGGAGGTTTATTATTTATAATTTATTTGCAAAATATTATTCTGGTGAAAATAAATAAACAGTTTTGTTCTGAGAAATATTTGACGAAAGATTTAGTTTCTTTTTTAAATAAATCTTCATACAATTAAATAAAAAAAGTATTGTGACAAATGCAGAGCCATTAATTTTACAGGGACATTGCATTCAATGTAGACAAGTAGAGAGAAGACAGCAACCTTTAATGTTTATTAGCATTACATTGTTTTTGCGTAGCAAAAAAAACTTTTCATTTTATTTTTTTCTAAAGTGGTCAAGAAGGATCAAGATGCGAGTCAATCTAGCCCACCACGAATTTAAGTCGGATTAAATTTAAAAAAAATTATAATTTTTTTATGTCGATCAGATTTAAACCCGGTTCATACGGGTTGAATCTGTGGTGAGCCGGGTTAGTCCACTAACTCATCTACCTAATTTTATTAAAATTTAATTTTAATTTTAGAAAAAGAAATATTTATTATTATTTTTTTGCTTGAAAAAATTATTTAAATTTCTTATTTTCAAAATTAATTAAACACCATGTTAGAAGTGAAATTTGGGAGTAAAATTTGTTTAGATTTGAATCGTAGAAAGTTTGTAAATTTTTTTTATTTTAAAAAAATGTAATTAAGTGAGCCAGTGAGCAAACTCGTTTATCCACTAACCCGTGGTGGTTCGGACCAGGTTCGAATTTTTCTGGTTCGCTAATAAATGAGTTGGGTTGGGTTGACTCATTACCAACCCGTGGTGGGCCGGGACGAGTGGTCATTTTTGACAACTCTAATTTTTGCGACTAAATTGGGTTTATCTTCTTTTTTAACACTTTCCTGGTTTAATCATTTCAGAGGTCTCTATTTGTGCAGATTCGTGTCAGTTACCTCCTCGTATTTTGAAAGTGCTCAATTGACTCCCTATTTATGTAAAATTGAGTCAATAATGTCATTGTCATTAATTGATGTGGACAACGTTAAATTTCTTGCCTGCTTAGCATGTTGAGGTAACATTTAATAACCATGTGGCATAGTATCGTCTCATTATGTGGATTTAGTTTAAGGGTGGATTTATTGTAAGTTTTAAGTAAAATTCATGTTACCTCTCTCACTCTCTTTGGTGCCATCCCCAAAGTTCGCAGTGCTTCCTTCTCACGCCTTGTGTGAATTTTTCTCTCTTCCTCCTCCTTCGCTCTTCTGGTCGCCAGACCAAGTTACAAAAATTAAAACATTCCCTTGTTTTTCATTTGTAACCTCAACCTACTCACATAACCCAAATCACCTTCATAATTCCTAAACTAGTTTTACAGTAACCACGAAGATGAAGGGTGTTGCTCGACTTTGGCTCTCTATTATGCTCTCGTTTTTGTTCTTTCCCCGAAACGCCATTGATCTCGAGTCGTCTACCATCAACATCAAGATATACCATTCTTCAACTTGCAGTAAGAAATAACAATTGGAGAAGATTAGAAACCAATGAATATCATATTCACGTTAAAATTAGATTCAATTCTTGTCATGCCTAATTCCATTGCTTAATCCAATTATAAGAAATACAAAATAGGTTACCTCATCATCTTCATCAAATTTCACTCATCAATCACCATACCCTCAAAATCCTACTTTTTCCATCTTTGTTTCAATCTCTTTCCCTCAATTTCCTCTTAGTCTACAAATTCTAAACTAGCCATTCAAACCTCTACAGCCACCATGAAACCCTTACCCCATCACAGCCTCACCATCTCATGGCATCAGCAGCCTACATCAGGTTTTAGATCTCGTCGTCGCTCACTCCTCTACCGGTCGGAGACTCCGCCTGCTTCCAGTTATTCTCGCAAGATGATACGCTGCAGCACCATGACTCGCGACGGGTCACCTTGCCGCTGAGGCCAGGTCGTTCACCAAGGCTGTCGTCGTCCATCGTTACTGCAGCCGTCATCTGGCCCCCAACCTCTTCTCGGTTTGGTTTTCCCCGCTTCTCTCTCTGAGTGAGGAGAAGAACCTTTGCTCTCTGAGTAGATTGAGGAAGAATGAAACCCTAAAAATTAAAAATAAAATCCAGTAACACAATGAAATAGGGGTGTTACAGTTGCTGCTGAGGTGGAGGTGGCGAAGGAGGGGCATGGCGGCGACGGCGAGGGAAAGGGGATTGGTGACGACAATTATTTCAGAAGGAGAGAAAAAAAAACTTTGAGGACTCATGGCACCGGAGAGAGGATGAAAGTGGTAACATGGATTTTATTTAAAGGTTTAATACATTATTTTATCCCTAGTTTTAGGCTTTTTTGTTCAAAATCGTCTTACCTTTTAAAAAAGTTCAATAAGGCTTCATATTGCGTTAAAAATGGTTCAAAATGGTCTTTTTGGCTTACGACGTTAAAAACATAACGGTACAATTGCCTTCGTGGTGAAAACTAAATGATGTGTACAATTTTTGATTGTGTGGCAATGTGAGGTGAATTGAGTTGGCAAGGTACATGGAAATGTTAAAAAAAATGAAGTTATTAGGTAAAAGAAAATGGTTAAGGTTTGTGAAAAATCATGTGTAAAATCATAAGCCCCAATTGCAATTTTCAAAATCAGAATCTCAATTCACAATTCACAAAATCATGTGCAAAATCAGAAATCCTAATTGTCAATTTGCAATTCACAAAAAATCAGGAACCCCGTCTCTCTCCCAACATTTCGGCAACCATCACCCCATCGTTGCCTTCTTCTTCACCTCAAACACCCACAGCCAGAAAAAACTCATTCAAAGAGAAGGAAGAACGTTGAACAATAATTGAGAAAAAGGGTTGGTGGTAACGTTGGTAGAGTTCCTGGCCAACGAGGCGCCTTGGAAAAGATGCAGCAACGCCGATGATCACGTTTGGCTCTGACGGTAACGACTTCACGTCTGGCTTACCCGTCTCACTTAATTTGGAATTTATTTGTTCATAGATTGTTGTGTTATAACCAATTTTGGTGGCTTATTTGGTGAATAACAGGGTGAATCTTCAAGAGGGATGTACTATAACTTTTTCAAGTGGTGTAATGAAGAAAAGATTGACGAAAGATATGGTGAAATTGTCAGAGAAAGGATAAAATTGTTAGTTGGAGCTGTGTGTGTTGTTATAATGGTGAATATTGTGACAGTATGAGTCTGTTTAGGTTGAAGCTCAATGTTTACATTCAGGTGTAGGTGTTCATGTAATGTGAAGGTGAAGTTCAATCTTTAGGTTCATGTGTTTATATGTAATGTTAAATTTAGTTTCTCCTTTGGTAAAAAAATGTGCAATGTGGTCCCCTTTTCAATTTAAAACTGTGTACTTTGGCCCCAAACGGATATCAACGAAAAACACATGAAAGATATCTGGCTTAGTTTCCACCATTAGTTTCCACCTCCAGTCCACCATTTTTGTCCACCTCCACTCCACATCTACCTCCTCTCCACCATTAGTTTCCACCTCCAGTCCATCATCTCTGTCCACCTCCACTCCATCATCCACTTCCTCTCCACCATTATTTTATACCTCCACTCCACCCTCTATTTCCACCTCAAACCCTAACCCCCAAATCCAACAACAAGAATATCAAGTAAGTAGGCTAGGGTTAGCAACACTTACCTCACATATGTATGCTCTTCAAATTTCACCTTCAAGGAATCACTACACCATAGTGATTACAAGACCAGTTTCACCAGATTGTTAAACCCAGAATTCGCGATAGGATTCTTAGATAAGGGTAATTTGATTTAACCCATTTCGTTAAACCTAGCTAACGTCATTATATTTTTTTTTAATTTACACATGAAAATATATCTATGTGCCACATATTGCAAAAAATTTACACATAATTCAGTTTTGACCACGGAGGCAACTGCACCGTTATGTTTTTAACGCCGTAAGCCAAAAGGACTATTTTGAACATTTTTTAATGAAATATGGGGCCCAACTGAAATTTTTTAAAAGGTAGGACGACTTTGAATAAAAGCTCCAAAACTAGGGACTAAATGATGTATTAAACCTTATTTAAAACTTAAAATAAATTCATCCTTAAAATAAATCCACGTAATGAGATGTTACTATGGTTAATGTTACCTCAGCATGCCAGCAAACAAGAAATTCAGCAATTTTCAATTTTACATAAATAGGACCTAATTAAACACTTTTAAAATACTATGAGTTAATTAATACGAATCTGCACGAATAGAAACATCTGAAATGATTAAACATTTTTTATTCCATGTTGCAACACATCTTGATTTTACTTCTTTTATTCTTTATATTTTTTAATATTAAAAATTAAAGAAATATAATATATTAACAATTAAAGAAATATAATATAAATGAAACTAGCATTTATAATCTTTAAAACAATGTTATTCTTTAAACTAAACATATAAACATAAAAGTAATATTAAATACAGTTATTACAAACTAGTTATATACAAATTTCCTACATGGTATAAAATTAGTATAACAAATACTATCACTTTTTTTCTTACCCATTTATTTAAGACAAAAAAAATATTTTATAACTTTTAAAATAAAAATAACAGTAATTATTATTTTTTTAGTTATATAGTTACATGCTATTAATTTCTAAATATTTTTTAAACTCATTATAAATTATAGGAAAAATATATAATAATTATGGGCAAGTTAAAAGTTTAAAATAACTTAGTATAACATTAGGATTGATCCCTTAACATTTGAGATCTATACAACAATTTTTAATTAAAATTTAATTTAAAATTATACAAAAATGTATATTTTTTAAATTATGTGTAAGAAAATAAAATAAAAATAGTAATTTTTAAAAATTTGAGAAAATAACAGTTTCCCCAAATATAAAATATAAAAATTAATTAAAACTTAATTTTATTCAATTAAGAATAATTACTATGATGAAATATTTATAGTTTACCATCAAAATTTATGACTTCAAGATTTATCAACCACAAGTTATCTAACCAATTAATATTAATATATATATATATATATATATATATATATATATATATATATTAAAAATAACTTCGAATTTAAATTTCTAGAAATCAAAATAGGAAATAAAAAATAAATATAAAAGACATTTTATTGTTGAAATTTCTGCTTCCAACTACTTGATTCAGTTCCACGTTATATGTACACTTTTTGAATGGACCAAAGCGCAAAGCTTTTCAGAGATTTGATGAACACACCTATGGTATTGCCGCAACTTAAGGCTTACTTTGAGTTCAAAGGAGTAGTAGGGACTACGGAATAATTTGATAACATTTTTTTATAACATTTTAATATTATTTATATATTATGATTGATTTAAAATTATTTTATAATTAATAATAATAATAATAATTATAATTATTGAACTAATCACAAAATAACATATTGGTGATGTTAAAATGTTATAAAAAATATTATCAAACTATTATTATTTTATGTAAAAATAGAGCATAATGTCATATTTGAATTATAGAAGAATCACAAGGTTTTATTTTTCATCTTTCTTTTAAAACTACTTAAAAAAATTATAATTTTTTTCCTCCAAGACTAATGCCCTTAGAATTAGACTTGGCTAACGAATTGTCAACGTCATATTTTTTTTTTTGACATTCGCCGCAATCTAGTCGACCAGAACCACCAGAAAACCTTCGTCTCGTCCCTGGCCGCCATCTTCCCCGTCGAATATCGCTCTCCGCGCTTTACTCTTGGCAAAATAACCATTTGGATCATTTAGTTTTCGAGATTTGTCAGGAAAAGTGATAAACTTTCACTAGGAATCATGAAGTTTCTATTTTCAGCCATTGTTATCCTTTGGGGTATTCGTGATCTGTTGGTGGTCCATGTTCTCGCAAATTCACGTTTCACTAAGTAAATGTATAGTTTTGATAGGAACCCCCAGGTGACCTATAAGTATGATCGCATGGGTGAAGTTTAGAAACAGTGAGCATCCGTGTTGTCTGCTTCATCTGAATTGAGATATGAATATAGTGTTACTGGTATGAAAGGAGAGTTTTCTTTTGTGAATGGGGATTGGAGGCAGGATGGGGCTAAGTTTCCCATAATGCCATTTGATGCAAGCAAATCTCCTAGAACCTTGTCTGAAGATCGTGCTTCAATGAACTTGGTCTCTTTTTGGGTTTCGGATGTTGATCTTGACGACCGCTTGAAGAAGTCAATTCCTATCGGTGGTTTCATTGTGATTGGCATTACTAGAGATGACAATTTCTTTGTTGAGAGTATAAGGAGGAAAGCAATACGAGAGGGGATGTCAAGCATTGCTGCATCTCTATTTAGCCTAGGATCTGTTGTGGGAAACTTGATGGCTTCTCTTATACTCAGCATTGTGGATGACATTACTTCCAAAGGTGGAAAACAGAGTTGGGTTTCAGATAACATTAACAAGGGTCACTATGACAAGTATTATTGACTTCCATACTGAGTGCTGTTATTATTCTTCGCTATTTGATTTGCAGTTGGGCTTATGAGAGACATATACATAATTTGGATATTCTAACCATTTTTTTAATGATCAGCTTTTGTGTGCTGTAGTACTATATAGAAAAAACCATGTTTTGTACAAGTTGCATTCATGAATAAGATATTTGGCAGTTGCGTCTTGAATATTAGTAAAAGGTACAAATCTTATATTACTTTATATTCTTCCAAAGATTTTATACAGTAAGACTCTCCTCCATGTAAGAATGGATGCTACAATTTATACAGTGATATACTTATCATACTAAACTTGCCACCTTTCGGCTTTATTTTCTTTCTTATAATTCAAACACAAGCATCAGACATGAAAAAGTAAACAAGCACAGAACGAATAAAAAGAAAAACAACTCAGTTTAATTTTAACAGCTCCGCCATGAATGTGTTCACTTGGACATGAATTGGTTTGAAGGAGGATTGTTCAGTGTTTGATCACTTTGCTGTTTTGCAAGCTTTTGTGCAAGAATTCCATTCCATCCTGCATTAAAATTGCAATAAGTTACGTCAGATAATAATTAAGAACGTAAAGTTGAATAAGGAAGAATAGAAGGAAGGAGCTGAGTTACCAAGACCAGGGTCAAGTCCTCTGATTTTTAGCTCTCTGAACTCTTGACAAAGGGAACAACATGGACAAAAGATGTGAGAGACTATGTCCGTGTATGGTGCTTCCACCGAATTATACCTCTTTCTCAACTTTGTTCTGTACTTTGACCCCATTATCCATTGAGAGCACAAAGCAGGCATCATTAATAGGTCAATGAAGCTCCCAGATGACTTGACAATCCCAGAGAAAAAAAATAGTGGAAAATCTTAATCAGTGAATCTGAGTCAAAACATAAGAAAACATTATATTATCTTTAACTTGAAATTAACCATGATGTTTGTGAGAATTTTTTACTGTGTTGTTTAATCTGTCTATTTATGAGTAATAGAATACTGCAACTCACTCTTGAATTTCAATATAAAGGGTTCAAACATAATTTATATCCAAAAGTGGAAAAAATTATGAGAAACGAATGCAAGGTGAGAAACCAAAGATATCATAATACCTACCTTCAGCTTTGATGAAACCCCTCTTTATAAATTAAGAAAAATATTATTTAAATTGATCCAGACTCATCATGCAGAGAGGAGAAAGAATAGAAAAAAAAGCGAAGAAAAGGTAACAGCTTGTTTGGTTCGTGAAAATATTCTCTATTTTTCTCTTTACGACTTAACAAATAACTACATAAATTTTATTGCTTTCCCTTTACTTCTGTTTTAAGAAAATATTTATAGACAAACCATGAAAACAACATTTCATAATGCATATCTACTGTTATGCGAAATGGCGATTATTGACCAAGCAAGGGAAGTACCACATCACTATTAATACTTGTTTTCCCCTTTTCCCCTTCTTATCACTGTTTAAGCATACCCAATAATGATTCCCTTCTCATTTTCATTCAAATTTCACGTTTTCAGTCAACAATTTCCATTCGTTTCTATCTATGATACTTCTGGGATATGTGCCTGCACTTATTTCAAGATGTAGTTTCCGGCGATCCTAGATCAGAAAACTGGGTATATATCTCTTCATCTCTTGCCATGAGTAAATATGAGCTGTTATGCATAGATGAAGAGAACGACGATGAGAGACTTCCGGAGAGGCGGCGGGGTCGAAGTCGAAAGTCGGGGCAGAGGTGGTGGTGTCGGGGGTGGAGGCGGAGGCATGAAACAGTTGTAGACGGAGAGAACGAGGATGATCAAAACATTTTTACACAAATTTCATATTTTCAATTTCTAACGTGGTGGCATGATACTATGAAACATGTCAGACCTTAGCAGCTCATACTCGTTTTAAAGCGTAAGAAAAATGATAGTTTCCTTAACAACAAAATACTAAAAGAAAAACGGACGAAAAATAAAATCACTTAACAGGGGAAAAACTAAAAATATATTTAATTATATATATATATATATATATATATATATATATATATATATATATATATATATATATAAATTATATTACAAAAATATTATATTTAAAAAACAATTATTTTATTTTACTAAATTATAAATTTTTAAATTACTTTTAATAATTAATTTTTTTATCTTTCTAAATATTTTTACCATTAAATATAACATTAACATTATCATTTTATATTACTTTAATTATTAGGGGCATTTTGCTAATCTTCAATTTCTATTCATTAAACGATTTTTTTATCTGTCATATCAGTTAAATTCTATACTAATTCTCACAAATTTTACTTTTAAATCCACTTTCCCTTACCTTCAAATCTACTCAAATAAACAATAAAAAATTTCAAATCCTCTCAAACCTACTCACTTAAGAAAATAATAAAAACTAAAGTTATTCTCATTTATAATGCAAAGAGATATAAAAACATGTTTCTTAAATCTATTATAATAGCTCAAAAAAGTTGTCAAGTTAATTTAGAATAATTTGATTTCAGGAATGAGATAAAAAAGAGAGGCTATGCTCATGTGATTAAAAGAAAACTTTGTCAGAGTTCAAGATAAGAACTCAGTTTTAAATTTTGTTAAACTCAAACTTTTAGTTCGTGTATTAATGCTTTCTTCACTTGAGATAGTTGGAGGAGATGATTTCAGAGAGAATGATTGAATAAATATGAGGGTAAATTTTTTGTTGTTTATTTGAGTGAATTTAAAGGTAATTGAGAGTGTATTTGAAAGTAAAATTTGTGAGAATCAATGTAAGTAAGATTTGATTGACGTGACAGAATAAAAAAAATTGTTTAATGGGTAAAAATTAAATATTACTAAAATACCCCTAGTTATTAAAGTAATATAAAATGGTAATTGTTAATGTTATATTTAATTGTAAAAATGTTTATAAAGAAAAATTAAAATTAATTAGTAAAATTAATTTTAAAAATATAAAAAAAATTATAATTTAGTAAAATAAAAGACTAAAATAAAAAATAATATTTAATTATCTAAAATTAAAATCTTAATTATTAATACTTGGATAAATGTTATAAATTCTATAATATTATATTTGAGATTTACTACTTTTAATTCAAAAAAAAAATTGCCTTGTTGGGTCTCTTGAGAAGTCTACATTCATATACATATATTGAAGATACTTATCAACAAATGTTTTAACTGTGAAGGTATATAAGAGTTTAAAGGAAAAATAAATTATGTTTTAATTAATTTACAAAAGAAGGGGTTTTAACTTTTAGCTAAGTTATCTGTTATGTTTTTATTGTGATATTTTGCTATATTATGATTTTGGTTGCTAGCTGGAACAAAAGTATTGAAATAATGAAGGAAAAATAAAAAGGAAAGAAAAAGGGTGAGGATGCAAGGTCTTCTACAGCGTGGTTGGAATCGGTTCCAACCCTCTCCAAAGCATTTTACAATGGTGGAACTGAATCAAGGACATGAGGAACCGAATGCAAGATCAATTTGAATGTTTCAAATACACTAGAACTAAATAAACAACGATTGGAACCAAATACACTATTAACTTGTATTTCTATTAAGCTTTGGAACTGAATCCGTCTAAAGCGGAAGTGAATACACCCAACAATTATATTTGTTCTATGAATGGAATAGAATACTACGTAAGTTGAAACCGATCCACGCGTGAATTCTTCGTCTTCGCCTATTGAACCTTGTTCTCTTCTTCATGTTCTTCATTTTCAACCTCTAATCTTTATTTTCAATCTCTATTCTTCTTCATCTCCAACCTGCAAAGAGAAGAAAGAACTCACAAAAATACGAGGGTAAAGTCGAGTTTTTACATCAAATCAGCCAAATCCGAGCAATTGAGTGAGATAAGGAAAAAGCACACATCTCGCTGTTGTATAAAAGCTGACATAATCACGAACAATATTTTCTAAGGCGTGTAGATTCACTGTCTTTAAGGGCTTATCCGCGGTGTATTGCGCAAGTTCTCCAGGATACAACAGGAACTTTCCAAAATATCTTTGAGGATCTCAGAACTAGCAAGGATCTCTAAAAAAAGTATAAAATAAACCTAGAATAATTTTAGAAGAGGAAAAGAAGAAAGGAGAATCAGAAAAGACGGACTTGAGATGTGTTTTGGAATGGAGAAAGAGCTCTTTATTTATAGAGCTAGGAAATAATAAAATCAATAAAAGACAATAAAAACCATTAAATATTTACCATTGGAACATTGAAGAAAATGAATTTGAACGTTGTTGGCAATTAAAGTTTTAACCGTTGTAATCCAACACTTTCTTTTGCAATAATCTAACATTATTACAACAATCCCCCACTTATTGCAAAAAAAAAGATAAGAAACTTTTATTCTGGGTCTCAAAGGATGTAATGCATCAGAGCTGGTATAGCAAGCTATATGAACCAATCTTAGATTTAGAAACTTAACACACAATGTAGTTGGTATAGCAAGCTATATGAACCAAAGACACTTGACGTGTGTTAGAGGTTTATCAATCACAATACACCCCCACAATCCTTGTTGTTATTATTGTGTTGCACTTAATAGGCAATGCGCATGCCCGATATTCATGAGTGCTCTAGAGATCATGCCAAGATCTCATGCAAGTGGCCCCACTCGACACTCATATAGGTGATTTCATCAAGTGTATGCTGCAAATCATACATCACCCATAAGGGATATGAAAATCATTAAAAACTTTGTTTAAGTTAAAATTCTTTTACCACGTAGAATTTTAATAACAAAGTTTAGCCTCCCAATAATGCAGTCTCTAGCACTTTCACACACACCATAAGAATGGACATAATTGATTAAAATCAATTTATTGCTATCAGAACTAACAAGTAACTTGTTTTTACCCATATGAACCTTATTCATGGGATCTCCAATCACAAAGGTTGGGTTACCATCACTTGTTTGTTTGCAAGTGGCTTACGTCTCATTCCCCTCGATGTTTCTAATATTATTTGTCTTCTCATGGGTTTTTGTTAGAGGATCTACTAGATTCCGTTCTGACTTCATATAGTCAATGGAAATAGTTCTTTAGCAGCTGCTTCACCAAATTGTGTCTCTATTCTTTCCATTATAATTCTTGTTTTTAGCCATAGCTATTGCCGATTGGCAATCACAATGTATTGATACCGATGGGGTTGGTTTCATTCCTAGTGGAATGTTCGCTAAGAAGTTTTTCAACCACTCAACCTCACTACCAGTCATCTCAAGAGCAACAAACTCATATTCAATTGTTGATCTTGCAATATTTGTTTGCCTGGCTTATCTCCATGTAATCGCACCACCCTCAAGTGTGAATACATAACCACTAGTGGATTTTGTCTCATCTGAATCAGATATCCAGTTAGCATCACTATACCCTTCTAGTACAGCGGGAAATCCACTATATTCAATGACATAATCCATTGAACCTCTTAAGTATCTCATAAGCCTAGCAAGTACATTCCAATGTTCCTAATTTGGACATTGAGCGTACCTACTTAGTCTACCTACTGTATAAGCAATATCAGGTCTAAAAAAGCTCATCAAGTGTAGTAAGCTCCCAATTATCTAGGCATACTGAGGCTGAGATAATGGTTCTCCTCTATTTTTCATTAATTTAGAATTAACATCATAAGGAGTACTCACTGGTTTTAAGTCATAAAACCCAAACTTCTTAAGAAGTTTCTCAATGTATTATTCTTGAGATAGTAATATACTACTCCCTTCCTTATGATTCTAATACCTAAAATCACATTGGCTTCACCCATGTCTTTCATTTCAAATTTTGATCCTAGAAACAATTTAGTTTTAGTGACAATCTTATTGCATACCAGAAATTAACATGTCATTCACATACAAAATAACATATTCTCTACTTTCAAATTTAGAATATTATCAATATCATTAGGTGAAAAGCCAAATTTATTTCTTCAAGTAATTAAATAAAACTACCTACACCCCCACAGTTTAAAAATATTTAAGATTGGTAAACGAGAAAATACCTGGTTGTGCTTTTCCCTTTGTAGGTAAAGTATACGAAAATTTACTCAAGTACCTCATCTTCTTCGTCCTCATCCGCAGTCCTTACAAATACGATCAGAAGCCATCGTTGCTGCGAGCACCTTGGCAGCCTCCGGAAGTTATGGGTTTCACAAACATTGTTTGAGTTCTGAAAACAAAGTTTTGATCCTCTAGGATTGAGTTGTTGATGTCAGCCCTTAGTCCTTAAGATTGTTGTATAAAAGATGACATAATCACGAACAATATATCCTGAGGCGTGTAGATTCACGATCCTTAAGGACTTATCCGCGGTGTATTGCGCAAGTCCCCAAGATACAACAAGAACTTTCCAGAATATCTCTGAGGATCTCAGAACTAGCAAGGATCTTAAAATAAACCCAGAATAATTTTAGAAAAGGAAAAGAAGAAAGGAGAATCAGAAAAGACGGACTTGGGATGTGTTTTGGAATGGAGAAAGAGCTCTCTATTTATAGAGCTAGGAAATAATAAAATCAATAAAAGACAATAAAAATCATTAAATATGTACCGTTCGAACATTTAAGAAAATGAATTTGAACGTTGTTGGCAATTAAAGTTTTGACCGTTGCAATCCAACGTTTTCTTTTGCAATAATATAACATTATTACAACACTCGCAATCTTCGTAAATCCGTCTTCGCTAATCCCTCAAAACGAACAATCATTTCGTTTCATTTCATCATTCGCAAACCCACATGAACAGATTGTACTGATGTAAACATAGTGTGAGAGACCGGTTTAAATAGATTATTAGTTTTTTTTTTCATTTTTATTGACACTAACTTATTTAAAATTCTTGTTTTTCTCAATTTAAAAATCAAATTACTAAATATCTTATTTTACTCATTTAGCTTAATTAAGGATTCAAAAGTGATTTTAGCATTAAAAATATTATCTAAGCACCCGAATCGAGATTCAAATAATTCATTTAAACGCAATTAACAGTAAAAAAAATCCTATTAGTATCATAAAAGCATCTTACAAACACTCTTCATAATGAATCAATCTTCTTTTACCAAAAAAATGCAGCTTACGTAGTTAGCAAGTTAATGCATCGTTTTGTTAGGCAAGGGAACCTTAATACCTTCAACATGACTCGAACACATAAAGATAAATCAGCATAATAATATAATATTTTGAATCTAACTATATATTTTTATTTTTTATTTTTCATTTTGGAGTTTCTTCCTATCTTCCTTAGCGATCTTGTGAGTTGTCCTTGTATTAATAGTTAAAGAAACGAGTTTCCTGATGCAATAAAAAATGGGCAAATGAGCTGAATTTGTACCCCAATTTTGAGAAAGGAAATCAGACTTATCAACAAACACTGAAACACCCCAAAAAAAAAAAATAGACAACACTGTACGAAAGTTTCTTCTTGCTTAAGAGAACTACCTCAAATGTGAGATTTGTTAGCCATGTTCGTTTGTTAAATACATAACATAGTTGGATATTACATTAGGACGTGAACGAACAAACATTTTTCATGTTTGAAATTGTCCCAACAACGCCGACCACTTTGAATGTTTTATATTTGTGGCAGATCTGGTTGGTACAGAACACAGAACAAAATAAAAATTGCTAGGAATTGGATATGAAGATGGGGTTCTGAAGTCAAGTTAAAGAATCAGAAATTGTATGCAAATTGACATGTTGCAACGGCTATGTGTGTGCAACTTGTGTATGTAATGAATTCGAGACAGGATTCTACGAAAGTTCCATGAACTTGAAACCGCAGACTCGTGAATTATTCCACAATTTACATCTTCCCCGTGACTGCAGCATTATAATAACTCAATCACGATTTGCTTTAAAAGATTCTTGCAGAGACGGTCTTGTCTAACTTTACACCTTGATGTAACTATGTCAACAAATTGATCTTTTTCAACTGCAGTCATTGGTTTAACACATTAATATCTTGTTTTTAATGATAAGTTAACATGGTTAACTCAAAAAGGAATTCTCTACACCTTTAGTAGATAAATAAATGATGTGTTGAGAAACAAATCAACTGGGTCTAACAGCAGAGAAGTTAATATCATAAAATCTGATGAATCCAAAATTCAAATTCCCATTAAGATATATCTCTGTTCACATTTAATACTTGTCTGCTTTTTCTTCCTTTTAATACTAAAAATTTCATTATTATTAACTAATAAAATTTGAATATGTCACTGGTTATTGGTCTAGATTTACTTTTTAAACAATAAAAAAGTTCTCTGATTACTAGTTGGTGATTCTGACTCGCCTCAGTTTTCCAGTTTAATCACCCAATATGCTAATTCACATTAACGAATTTACACAAACAGTTCGATTGCAAAAGATTTGACACTTCATATTTAGAAAAGAGGAATTTACTAATGCCACCACGAATCAGCAAAAACCACAACCATTCTATAAGGTAAAGAAGATAGAAAGAAAGCAAGATATTAAAAAATCGTGTATTATTTTCAATACTAGCCCTCCAGAAGAGGAAAACGTATACGAAAGAACTAAAAGTCAGAATTAACAGCAACAACAACTACACAGAAATAAGATCAGAGGAAGCCCCTGTGATGAATTATTCTTCCTAAGCAAAAAACTAAGCACTACTAAATGGAAGAGTTGCTATCGGTGTTGTTGTGGTGTTGGTTGAGTTGTTCGTGTTGGAGAGCGTCTTCAAGCCAAAACCAGGATTCCTCCATCAATTCAGGGCTCAACCTGAACATCAAAACGCAAAACTCCATCTGGGTGAGTGCCCCATCTCCATCAAGATCCCCTTCAGTCATCATGCTAACAAGTTCATCCTCTTTCAAGTCCTGCAGCCCCAAGAGTGCAGCTTTCTCCCTCAAACTCTCCAACGTTATGACCCCTTTTTCTTTGTCCACCAGCAGCTCAAACCCGTTGCAGAGCTCCTTCATAAGCCCCTCCCCACCAAGCTTGTTGGCCATGACAGGAAGCAGGTCCTCAAAGCCAATTCCAGCCATTGTAAAGAAGATGAGAATAATGGGTTGAATTGAGTTGAAGTGGAAGAATGTGATGGGAATTTGATTGTGTGTGGGTTATTTATATATGTGTATTGAGACAGGGGAATGAGATAAAAAATGGAAAAGATGGGTTGAAGGAAGAAGAGAAAGAGATTTAAGCAATGATCCCTGTTTGGATGACAGCCTAGGAACAGAGATTTATTCCTTCATCGGCTTTGATTCTGCTTAAGGAACCTCGCTTCCTTCCCTGTTTCCTAGAACCTTAATTTTGGCTATTTCCGTCATTTCACTTTTCTTACCTTATCTTATTTTCTAACTCATTTCTTAATAATATAATCTTTCACATTTAATGCCACTGGATTTTTTAATTTGTAATCCAGCTTTCTTAATATGTTATTTGAGGTTCACGATTTGGTTACACCAACTAATAAAAATATTAAATTTTCTTATTTTTAATAAATTTCTTAATCTCTTTTCATCAATAAACATCTTTTTACGTAGAGAATCTACTGCATTTTTTTATATGATAAATTGTCAACTTTTTTTCATTTTTTAATAATTTTTTCTTTATATAGTAAAGCATCATTTTTTTTATCCGTCAAACGCACCGTGTGAAATTGAATATTTGAAATATTTTTGTTTTCTCGGTTCAATAAAATAAATATTACTTTATAATGTTTAATTCTAAAATTTTTATCACCAAAGATTTATTTGATGTATTATAAGAAGATTTTTGTTTTCTCTAAAAAAATTAATATTATTTATAATTTTTACTCTGTATGCATTGAATTTTAATTTTAAAGAAATACTATTTTATGAACCTGATTGTAAGAGATAGATTTTCACTACCAAATATGCTGCTGAAATGCTAAAAGAATTACACTTGGTCTCAAAATTATTTTAGATTTTCAGAGTTATTTTAGAATCTTCAGAATTATTCTAAAGTGAATTTTCATTTCGTGTAAACAGGAGTCACATCATAATGATAGTGATATTGAAGAAATATGTTACATTTTCAAAGAAAGGACAATTTTAACTTTTCTTTTAACTTTTCAAAAATGAAGAAAATAAAAATAAAACTTGAATATAAAAGGCGACCATAAAACTCATTCCGATGGCAATATATATTTTTTAGTTAATCATATAGAACATTTTATACTGAAAATATATAGAAATAATTGTTTATTTTGGTGCGACAAGAATTTGAATTTATTTTATCCCACTTTTGTTAATTCTATAAAAAAAAAGAGATCTGGGGAATACTTTTCTAATTTTTTATTTATCAGATGAATTAACTGTCGAACATTTTTTTATATTTGTAAGGTAGAAAGGAGGATTGATAGAAAAATATAGCATTATTCCTAAATGAATAATTTATTTAGAATAAGAAGAAAAAAATGGAGGTTTTTTGAGGAATAGGTTAGTTGGGGAATTTAATAGCTGGAGAGGGAAAGAACGCAGGAATTAACGTGAAGAATTTGAGGAAGTTGTAGTTTAGCATTTGTTGCAGAGTTGACGTTGAGATTATGAGATTGTGGTCAAAACAAAACGCATGAGAGAGGGCTAAACCAAGAAATATGGGTCAAAATACAGAGCCTATGGTCACAACTTTATGCAAGTAATGAGAAATTGTGGTGTTTGGTTGGTTCGAGACGACAGGGTCGGTGGGTTCTATAACTGGAATTTGGAAACCACCATTAAGTTTCCCAACACTGCTTTTTCAACAAACCAACAAATTAACTGATGCAACCCTTTCTCATGCTTTCAAAATTGGAACCTTCTTTCCAACTCTAAACTTCTCACTTCAACTTTACTCGTGCACTTCCAGTTTTACTTGTCAACTTTCTATAATATCATTTAGCTTTAATCCACTTCTAATTATTTATAAATTTGGTTACTTTTAATTATATTTTTCAATTTAGAATTTTTGCTATGTCAGAGTGTTCAAAATTAAATTTTCTTTTTCTTTACCTATTTTATTGTTTTATCTTTTAGGCTGTGTTTAGATAACAGTGTGAATTTAAGAGTAAGAAAAGGAATAAAAATGAAGAGTAAAAGTGGGGAGTTTGAATTTTTTTAAATTAAAGAAAATATAGTAGAAAGTGAAGAGAAATAAAGAAACTATAAAAATTTGTTTTTATAATAAATTTTAAAAAACCATATAATTATATATTCAAGGTTTAATAGGTTTGGAGGTCCCTATATTTGCGGGTTCGTTTCAATTGGGTCCTCCAATTTTAGAAGTGATCAATTGGGTCCCTAATTTGGTCAATTTGATTCAATAATAGCCTTTCCGTTAAATGCAGTTAACGATGTTAACTTTTTTAACATGTGGCAAGCTGAGACATCCAGTGTGTTCTGTGTTTATCCTTGTATTTGAAGGTCAAATCCCTATGTTTTTTAAATATTTTTATAAATCCATGACCAAATTGTAATATTTGACGTTTATACATAAATCTTTTTTCTCACTTTTTTCTCTGTTCCAAAAAACTGAACAAATAAAAACTATCTTCTCCAGAGGGTTAACCACGGACGAATCCATCGTTAGCCAAAGTAACCGACTGAGGCATCGACACAGAAGATTCCTCATCGCACTTCGCGAATATCAAGGGAGTGGGGACCACCTCGTTGGGGTCGAGGAGCTCCACCCAGAGCGGGGAGGAGAGGAACCAACCCTTGTGGGTTTCGGTCGTGATGACACGCGAAAAGACGGGTCTACCCTTGTAGTAGAGGTCCACAGCGGATAGAAACTCCGGCGGCAACTGCGGTGGGTTGGGGTGGGGAGGAGGGGAGTATTGGATGGAGGGAAAAGACAGAGCGGTGGGCAGCGGGGAAGGTATCGATGAGGGAAGAGGCATGGGGTTGGTTGAGAGAGGGCCAGGAGGCGGCGCAGATGGTCCGCCAGAGGTTGTGATCGGTGCAGAGACGACGGAGGTGGAGGGTGGCGAAGGATGCGGAGGCGAGGGTGGGGCCGTCGAGGCGATTAAGGATGTGGGATCGAATGATGTCGGGGTGGAGAGTGGTGATGTCAGAAGAAGAAAAAGAAGAAGTGGCGTCCATGGATGGCATGAGAAGAGAAAGTAAGAATAGTGAGAAAATAGAAATTTTGAAAGAGTTGTATGCTTACTTGGTTGGGGTTGCAGTGAGAAGGATAAGGATTATAGATACGATGGTTTTGTTATATAGACGAATCCTCTGTTAGCCAAAGTAACAGACGAATCCATTGTCAATAATTTAAAAATGTTAAAATTCCACCAATACAGCTGAAACAGTGCCATCAAGATGCCTCAGCTTGCCACATATTAAAAAAGTTAACGTCGTTAACTGTATTTAACGGAAAGGCTATTATTGAATCAAATTGACCAAATTAAGGACCCAATTGATCACTTCCAAAATTGGAGGACCCAATTGAAACGAACTCACAAATATAGGGACCTCCGAACCTATTAAACCTTCAATAAATTGATCAAATTACCTTTACTCATATAATATAATTTTAATTAAATATTAGGTTTAATGGTTTAGATAATTTTTTCTGTGACTTTTTTTAAATAGTTTATTCAATTTTTTTTGTCTCAATTGTGTTTTTGTTTGAAACATTATAACAATTAAGTCTTTGTCGTTAATTTTATATTAACATTGTTAAAGAGATGTCATGTGTCAGTTTGTGTTTGTCACACTGTCATTGCTATGTGACACAATGTCAGCGTGACACTTTTTTTATTTTTAAAAAAATGATTAAAAAATATTTAAAAAATTAAAAAAAAAACCACAAGCTCACGTAACACCTCTTATGTTAATACGAAACTAACAACAAGAATCTACTTGCTTCAATTTTTCAAAAGTAAAAACCTAAGACAAAAAAACATGAAGAACCTAATTGAGAAAAGTCAGAAAATATAGGGATTATCTTAATAATTAAACCTTAAATATTATGTTTTATTCTTATTAATATTTATATTATTATTATTATTTTATAAATTTATTTAAAAAATATTTTTATTTTTAATTTATTAAATATAAAAATTTAAATTAATTAATCTCATTTAATTTATTCTTTTAATATTTTTATTTTACATGTTTATGTTATTATAGTATAAAACATAATGATTAATAAAATATTAAAATATGTTATTTTATTTTAATTATTTATTTAAATAATATAAACTTATACTAATAAAATAGTAAATTAATTTACTTTATATACTTATTTTGATATGATTATAAATAATATAAATAGCAAAAAGTTATCACATTTAAAATATTTAAACATATATTACTGCCATAAACAGTTAAATTTTCTGTGTAATTGATTCATCTCACATTTTCTTCCCAAATAGTTTTACTTCCTCGTGAAAAAAAATTTATTTAACGTTTCATTTTTCATTTTTCTTTACTTTTTATTTGTGAATGTCGGCATAAATAGTGGAACCGTATAAACAAACATAATTATTGTTAATCTACTTATCAATTCGTTTTTTCTTTCTTCAATCCCATTTAACTTGTTTATGTCTCTTGAATTTTAAATAATAAATAAATTAGTGTAGGTATTATTGAAACTGTTCACATTTAAATTCCTCTATTAATTGGATATAAATAAGATTAATATTAATTGTTTTTCAGTTTATTATAATAATATGGATGAATATATATACTATAATAGAGTTCCACTATCATATAAGAAATAATAAAAATAAATAAGAAATAAATTAATTAAGATAGAATATTTTAAAAATTAAAATATTAAATATTATTTTAAAATATCTTAATATCAAGATGAGATTAATCCAGTAATACAAAGTGACTGTTTCCATTTTTTTCTAAGAAGTATTTTCTCAAATAGTAAAATTTATTTGAGTAAATACTAACGAATAGACACAACCCTTCTTTTTAACTATTGCAAGTGACAATTTTTTCCGTCAAAATGTCAAGTCTAACTCCAAATAACATAAAAAGAAAAGAACACAACTTTTATATACAATACAGACTATCATAACTAGAATACAATGACAACAAAATTGTTCATCTTTTATTGTTGTTTAGTTTTATTATTAGTTCAGTGTGGCATGAAATGACAGTGATCAGTATTTTGGTGGAAAAAAGAATGTTGAGAAGTACAAATCATAATGTCTTTGTGGAATAGTTGCTCCCTCCCAATAAGTGGTTGAGCCTAGTCTTGTTTGTCTTGGAGCTTTCTTTCTGGTAGTAAGCAATGAATGCAAAAGAAACAAACTTGTTTAGGCCCTTTTTTCAATTCCACACAAGCATTTGCCATTATGACTCATTCCATCCAAATATGAAATTCATGAGAAGTTTCCTAATTGACCATTTCAAGTTTCCCCACTAATGGATCATGAGAAAGTGACAAGCAATAGTGGAGAAATAACATGTTCAAGATATTTTGGCCAAGGATAATTTTCTACCTGCCATGTTCTATAGTGACTGTCAATTCATTACGTGAAAAGGTTTCAAGTTTACTCGAAGTAGATGCTCTACTTGAAGGGCATCTTCTGATAACAAAGGCTGGTTCCTTCGGACTTGGAAGAGTGTTAGATTCACTACCAAGCATGAAAACCACATTTGACATTGTAGGACGTTCATCTGGATCTTCTTGTAAGCACAAAAGCCCCACATTCAAACATTTCAAGCATTCATCTGCATTGCATGTTTGACTTAGTGTTTGATCCATGAATTCCAATTCCCTTCCTTCTTTCCACAAAAGCCATGCCTGAAAGTGAATCAAAGAGTGAAATGTATCAGTAGCTAACAGCTATGTAGTGTAATCATATGTGTTTGTTGCATATACCAGAAACACTCATTCACAGAACTTACATATCCCAGAAGACTCAATTTATGTTCTGCTTGATAAAATCCTGTGTTCCTTTTTCCACTGATAATCTCAAGTACCACCACACCAAAGCTAAAGACGTCAGACTTGACTGAAAAGTGTCCATCAAGAGCATACTCTGGAGACATATATCCACTGCATTACAAAATTTGTGAAATGTAGACCAAATAAGAATGTGGGTGGGAATCATTTGGTAAAGTGTAAGAAAAATATGGTTCTGATTCTTGTATTTATGAAATATGGTGTATTTTTGTTTCTGGTCTGTGCTTTCATTTAACCTAGCCAAGAATCATATCTATCCAATACAAGGACCAGAAATAGATTACTGTTTTTAAAATGTGAGTAAAAGATATCAAACTTTAGTAATAATATTGCTATAATGCTTAAAAGCATTGAACCATGCTGTGACATGAAACTTACTGAGTTTAGCTACTTACTATGTTCCAACCACTCTATCTGTGTTAGCTACTGTCTCTGTTCCTCCAAATATTCTGGCTAAGCCAAAGTCTGAGATTTTAGGATTCTTCTCTTCATCTAGTAGAATGTTACTTGTTTTCAAGTCCCTATGAATAATCCTCAACCTAGAATCTTCATGCAAGTAAAGGAGCCCTCGAGCAATCCCCAGAATAATCTTGAAGCGCATATCCCAGTCTAATTGAACACACAGCTTCTGGTCTTGTAGTCCATTAGGGGCAGAACATATGATATTAGTCTTCTTCAAGATATAATTTTGAGGCTACAAGAAAAAGGCTTTAGCTGACAGAGTACTTCAAATGCAAAAAAGAGTCTTACCAAAAATGAAAGCATCCAAGCTTCTATTTGGCATATATTCATATACCAGCATCTTTTCATCTCCTTCCACACAGTACCCCAGAAGTCTCACCAGGTTTCTATGTTGAAGCTTTGCAATCAACACAACTTCGTTTTTAAATTCTTCTAAACCTTGTCCAGAACAACTTGAGAGTCTCTTCACCGCTATTTCTTTTCCTCCTGGAAATTTTCCCTGACAGTATACAAAAAGTGTTAACCATTCCTACTATCATCATGATATTAGAAAAGAAAACCGTAAGTGTCAAGAAGTTCTTGATTACCTTGTAGACAGGACCAAACCCTCCTTGTCCAAGCTTGTTAGCGTTTGCAAAATTGTTAGTGGCTCCAAGTATGCTTTCTAAATTGAAAAATGGAATATCTATGGCCTGCCCATCCTCTTCTTTGAACCTACCAGATTCAATTAATTCTCTGACATATCTGTCACTGTCATACAAGTTAATCCCTGAGTTTTTCTGAACATATCCCCTGCTATCTGAAGTCAAACAGATGAACTGGGTCTGAGTTGCAGGCTACTGCTGATGAAGTATCACCTTTAATATTGGGATCTTTTTTTTCATAAGCGCAAAAAATTAAGTTACCTTGTGGTTTTCTCTGTCTCCTCTTCCTCAAGTAAACACATGTAACAGTAGTTGACAGAAGAATTAAACCAATCACAGTTGTAAAAGTTATTACAATGATCTTTGGTAAGGACAGTTGCCTTTCTGATTGATAGATATTATTGCCATCTGCAAGGTATAAAAAAATTGACATTTATGCATAAAGAAAGCTGACACAACATTTCATGAAAGTGTTAATCAATAATGTACTTATAGTTGAAAAAGTTGCAAGTAATGCTGGGTTGAAACAAAGTATAGGCAGTATTAGGAAGAAAAACAAAGTTATCAGTTGTTCTGTATAATATATATGCATGATATGTAGAGGGATAAATATTACACACTACAAAAGAAGCATATCTATCAACACGAAGAGGGAACAGATTACCTAGAGTGCAGTTTAATTTCAATCCATCCCAAATAAAGTTTGTGTTGCAAAGACATCCCTTCTTGCCATCTCTGGTAGTGTTGCAAGTTGAATTTGGCCAATCCTTGCAGTCCAACAACGAAGAGCACATAGGCTCAGTTGGGGGCTCCCAACTGAGTTCTATCTCTACTCCTTGTTTCATGGGAGCATTAGAACTAAAAATGCTTGGATCAGCATGACAATGGCCAGTAAGGTGAAATGGAAATGACTGATTGAGAGACAGAGACTTATCCCTTGAAATCTGATCACAGTTAAGTACATCTTTTATGTGGATCAAGAATTTTCGTGTGTCTGGGTTTATGCTAATCACTTGATAAGTTCCCCCTGGAATTTTAAAATCAAGCTCACCAGAGGAGTTGTTGCATTGAAAACTGAAGTACATTGGGTCACCACAACTTGGTCCTGTGCTTAGGGGATATGGAATGAAATTTGTACCACAAGTTCCACAGCTGTTCCCAGTGGATTCTGCAGAAGAACAATCTCTGTCACTTCATAAAAATAATTTGTAACACAATATCTATCTTCCACTGCAGGATCCATGATTCACATATTTGATGAGTGTATTCACATATTTAGTTGCCTAATTGCAAACTGTTTAATAATATATCTTTGATTTACTTACTAAGCACTACTTGTGTTCTACATGTAACAAACTGAACATAATTACAAAGTCCACTGCACAGATTTTACCTTCTGCTAGTGCTTCAAAATCAGGTTTATAACCAATGCATTTGAGTGTTATTGGTTATTTAAAAAACAGTTGGATATTAAGGGTGATTGGAACAGAATTTGTAAGGTTAGATACATGTAAGAGAAAATGTAAAATTTATGGGTATATAGGTGGTGATTTTATTTTATGTATATACATATATAAACTTCAGTGAAGACATTGAATGGGTTTAAGAGGGACATGAAAACGAATACCTATATCAGAAAATGCCACGCGAACATGCAGGTCACACCCATCCTCGTACTCTTCTTCAAGATTGTTCAAGTCCTCATACCAAATCCAGCAAACAGCATCCTTTTGGGCGCTTTGATACGAATATGCATAGCACTGGCAATTGTTTAGACACTCTGATTTGCATTCCTCTTCATTATTGGCATTAAATTGAGCATCCGGGTTCCCTACTTTCATCATTTTCAAACTCAAAAATGTAGCTTTCGTAGCATCCCCACTGCAGACATTTGTTTTTCTGCTGCATCCACCTGAAAAGTCTCCAGCATTCCAACTCTCAATTGAATTAGGCTTGTACCCAGGCAAACACTTGCACATGGAGTCAAACTTGCTATTACAGCTTCCAAAGTTTCCACAGGCATTGAACACACTGCATCTATCTCTTGGCTCCACCCAAACCAACAACCACACTTTCTCTGAATCCATTTTCATGTACTTAAGTTGACCCCAGTGTGTCATGACCAACCTTGTGTCACGATAAAGTGCTGAAGTGAGAAAGGGAACAGTGTCGTTTGGGGATACTCTCAGGGTGAAATTTGAAAGCAAGTAAGATATTGCTGGAGACATCTCATCGCTTCCTGCAAACCTACTTGAAACACTGCTTTTCCAATACTTGATGGACCTCTTCCATATGACGAACTGATTCTCTCCTTGACAATGCACAAAAGTGAAGTTCCCTGTTGCAGGGTCTTCATAACTTCTCCATGATGTTAGTGCTAAATTGCCATCCATTTTCATTCCAGGAAGGAATGTATCTGTTGGATTAGCAAAACTCTGCCACAGAATCTTCACTTGATGATCCTCTTGGCCTCCAACTTCATCACTGACAATAAGGTTCCCACTGTCCATTATCTTCAATGTTCTGTGTTGTGAAGCTGATCCTTCAAGTTTTGTGCCCCAGCAGGCTTTCCCCCTTCTGTCCAAAACCTTTAGATTCCCATCTTCACCAATGCCAAAAGCACCCCAAGAATCTAGAAGCGGCTTGTCTCGGTTAGCAACCCACACAACTGTTAAAGGAGTAAACTTGTAGTACCATATGCCCACATATCTTCTCCCACTAGAGCTGCCATTAGGAGTGAAAAATCCCAGCTCAAACTTTTCTCCTTTTGAAATTAGAGTATCCCCTCCCCCATCTTGCAAGAATTTGTTAATGGTTATAGCATCTGTGGCTGAGCAATGCTTAAAACTAGAAGTGAAAAGCAATGAGCAGAAGAGGAAGACAGACAGCATGAAACTGGTGGACCAGTTAAGGATAACTATCCTTCTGGTCTTTCTCTTGCTGTTCACCATTTGACAGAACTCATATGGTTTGATATTTTCTATTCCTAAAATAGAGTGAACCTTATGCCAGTCACCCAATTTTTCCACGGCTTTCTCCCTCTAGTTGAATTCAAACACCGCCGTAGGTAAAGTTTGTCGATAACACTTTCTGCTTTTGATGTCTATTGGTGGAACAATTGACTCATATTTCGGTAGGATTTAATTTAATTATGCCTTATGCATTGTGACACTATAGCCCCTACAGCAAAGGTGTAATGATACTATGAATCTCAGTATAAATATGTTTAGGATTTCTGCAGTCAAGGTTCAAGAGCTTTGCATGCAACTGATATGCTTTGGAATTTTGCTGTTAGGATCGTTTTAGGCCAAAAGCCCAGGCGCTGAAGCATCTTCAAAAGTATTTGTCTGCTGTAAATTAGAATGCAACACTAGAATAATGATTTGCAGTATGATTGATATATTATTTATTATTTTCAAACTCGAATAATTAATCGAAGAAAGGCAGAAGAAGGGTAAGTATGGTCAAATTCATCAGTTTTTGTCAATGTTATCTTTTTTCATCGGGGTCCCTTTGCTTACTTTTTTCAACATCCACTAGCAAGTGACATTTATTTTATGATATATTGAGAGCCTGTCCTTTTTACCAAAGAGTCAATATAGGTCTCTTGTTTTTTGTTCCTGTGATGAAAATCTTCAGTTATCCGCAGCTAGCGTTGAAAACTGTACCCTTGGCATATTATGTCAAGCAACATCCAGAGAAGAGAGAAATATCCATTTTAGTTAGTGAGAATTAAGAAATAATTGATTCAAAGTTCATAGTCGTCAAATGGAATTAAGATAACGAGATTCACATCGAGCCATCCCATAATAGTGTACTATCATGCATGCTTTCTAGCATTTTATTTTTGGTAGGGTAAGATGAAATTATCATTCAACTGTTATTGATTCGGTATTTTATGAAATTTCTTATCCAAATCCTCCCTCAACCCTTTTCTCTTCCGAGGCATCAGCTTCTAGATGATGTTTTGAAAGGTGGCCACGCCAAGACAAAGAACATTTGCTGTCCACTGTCCAACACTGCTATCAACTTTTTTTGTTGACCCACAAAAGTTGACTTATCTTCATTTGCTCTCTGTCTCTCAGCACCGAAATCAGTAATGATCATGGGAAGAAGCCCTTAAGTAGGGAGAATTTTCACCCTGCTGAAGGTAAACATGCTCACGAGTTGGCTTTTGTGTAATGAAGAGAATATGATCAAAGGCTAAGTTGTTTTTGCCGCAGAAAAAATCAGCTGCAGAGGCGATCTGTGCTGCTACCTCTTGTTGCAAGAGTTTTTTCATAAATACTTTTAAAAGATAAACTAAGAACAACAAAAGATGATTTTCTTTTTTTAAATTGAAATTATCTTATGCATAAATTAAAAAAAAATTAGAAAATTTGTATAAGAAATTTTCTGATTGGCTTTGCGAATAACTATTGCTTTATTCAGCAATCAAAAGTAGTTGATAAGCAAGTTAAAAACCCCATGATTGGTTATGAGCATAATAAGAAAATAGGAAGAGAATAAAATTAGTGAAAGATAATTATAGCAATAGCATTCTAGAAGTGTCTAAGAAAGATCTTTCTATCAGGTGCATTAGAGGTAGTCTTTCAACTGTATAGATCTCTTTCTAGTCCTCTTGGGTCGAGATTCATAGGTTAGTTTGCTGTCATTTTCTTCCAGTGGGGAAGCAGCTTGTCCTCAAGGTGATGAATGGAGCAAAGTTGTTTCCAACACTCTTAACCAGTGTCTTCAAGGACCAAACCAGAAAATTGGACCAAAACCAAGTGGTAAGACGAAATTATAATATATAAGTGGAGTGCAAACCTCACTTTACAAGTTGGTTTTGTAAGATTGAGTTAGGTTTAAAACCACTTTAAAGTCGATTTTATTTCTATGCTTCTTTAATGGTACGATGTTTACCTTGATGTCCTTCTTTAATGGTATGATATTTTATCTTGAAGTTCTTTGTTCTACCATGTCGTAGGATTTTTTGAAATTGTAATGACTGATATATTGTTTGAAATTGTAATTCCCCATCGAACAAAATCTTTCTAAGCCAAATAGCTTGATTTGCAGCAACCGGAAGTGATATAATCTGGATATTAGATAATACATTCTAGTTCTATAATTATATTCTCTTTCTCTTATTTCTTTCTTCTTTCAAGACATTTAATTTTTACAATGTCTTTTCTTCTTTCTTTTTCAAGTGTATAACATGTAATTCTTGAGGTCTTCATTGGTCATGGATTAGAATTGATGAGTTTCATGACAATAACTTTCATATTTGGAACATCTTAGAGTACTTGTTTTGGCCTTTGACAATGATTTGCTGCCATGTTTGTGCTTTCTTCTAATCTCACATTTTTCGCTTTAGATGCACTATGTGTGACATGACTTCATTAACATTTGCCACCAAGGTCACACAAACACTAAGTGTAAGATAGATTAAACCATATGTAAAACCAATCCTAGAAGAATGTCTTTGTTGAAACATGTTGCATTGCTAAATATTACTAGATCATGCAAGAAAGGTTAGTAAAACAAAATGACAATAAAATATATTTAAAACCTCACTACTCTTTTAAGTGTTTCACTAAAAATCTACTCGTGTATCAAATTGTAGGATTTTTTTAAGTACTCCCTTGCCTTTCTTTACTCATACAAAACTCTATATAAAACTTCAAGGAATTAAAAAAAACGATAAAATTATAAAATAATAGAACTACCATAAAGAGTTAAATGACACAACGCTAAGACTACAAAAAAAAGGCTTCTTACTATTCAATAGATCAATAAACCACAAATAAAATTGCAGTAAAAATTTGTGTTGAATGAAATTTATTTTTGCTCTTAGATCCTTACTTTTTCTTTCAATATACATTTGTTTCCTTTTGACTTAGATCCACTATTCTTTATTTTTATTTTTTCAATTTTGCAATTCAACCACAAACAAAGAAAACTAAATAGATTGTCCTCCAAACACTAAAATTTATGCAAAATCAAAGTAAACAGTTAATTGATACTACAATTAACAGAAATATACAAAAATAGATAATTTTGACGAATCAAATATAGGAATGCACAATTTAAACGAAAAAAAACAAAAAATTAAAACTCAACAAAGTTAGATAAAACCTTAGGTGTTTTACTACTTACAAAATTCTAAGAACAATTAACCAAACAAAATTTCAAAACAAAGCACAAAACACAAACATTCATTTTTTTTCTTTATATGATAGAAAAATAATATAGAAGATGATATCAAACGAGAAACCTTGTTCTAGTCACTAGATGATACAATTCAGATACCATAAGATACGATTCTATCTAAAAAGAGAGTATGACCACTTCTGAATTTGAATCCTTAAGAGACACAAACAAAAATAAATAAGAACATAGAATTAAGACAAAGATGGGATACGATTCTATCTAAAAAGATAGTATGACCGCTTCTGAATTGAATCCTTAAGAGACACAAACAAAAATAAATAAGAACATAGAATTAAGACAAAGATGGGAACGTTACAATCTAGCAGATTGATGAGTTCATAAAGATTCACCACAAAGATTTTTGTCTTTGATAAGAGCCAGGATAGAGGGATGTTATAATCTAGTAGATTGATGAGCCACAAAGAATTCTATCTTTGATAAGAATCAAAGTTCAATAACAAGAATCAAGAGAATTCTCTCTTACTAAATTCAAAATTCATATATTGACCAACCAAGGTTTACAAATGTATTTGGTACCCCTATATATAAGCACAAATATTTAAGCCACTTAAGAAACTCCAAAGAAAAGTCTAAAGACATCGGATCCAAAAATAAAAATAACTTTGAAAATTCAAAACTGAAACAAGCTATTCATCCAATAAAACATCTTTCTTGCCTAGTGAAACACCTTTATCATCCAATGACCACTCGGCATTTTCACCTCGCGATATAGATACTTTGTCTAGAAATCTTATTTGAGTAACCACAAGTATGTAAGAAAATTGTTTTAGACTCCTTCATTTTGATTGCTTCAAATTATTTTCTCAATAAACATCTTTTTTTCTCAAGATTTAATATCTTGATAAAAACGTCATGTATTATTTTCATTTTCCACTACTTTCCACACTATTTGAGCTCTCAAATAAGTTCTCATTTTTGTAGCCAACAAATCATAATTTTCTCCTTAAAAACTAGAAGGTCGGGGTAAAAAAATTTCGTAGAGGTATTTTTATTTTTTTACATTCTTACTGGTTTTCACTCTTTTATAAGCCCTTGAAAATCAATGAACTCTTGATACCATGTTGTAAAATCAATAACAAACATAAAAATTGGAAAATAAAAAACGAAACAAAAATAGACATTTTTTTCTGCACTAAGGAAAAAGGGAGAGACAAAGACTGTGCAATATACGAGTGTTCTGGGTTGTATTTCTACAATAGATTTCTCTCCTATTTATAAGAGAGATATAAGCCTACTTTTCCCCCAAATCTTAATAAAAAAAGTTTTACAAAACTTCACTACTGAGTTTTCCAAATTTTCCACAAAGTACAACTTTAGAAAAATCTCATTTTCTTATAGATTCGGAAAGAAACAATGGAAACATAATGAATGCGGGCATATTTTGGAAGTTGAAGGAGATATGCCATAGGACCAATGTGATCCAAAATATGAAAAGGACCCATATATAATCCTTTAGATAGCTTCTGGTAAGAATTTCCCACAAATTGTTGCCCATTTCGTATATATTCAATCATCCACATGGTAAGATACATCTTTTTCTTTTCTATTAGTAGTGGATATCATTGTTGCCTGGCTAAGTGTAGAGTTTTGTTTTATCTCACTTATATCCGCTGGATTGGCTATTGAGATCATCAAGAACATTAATAGAGAATCATATTCATTTTTTCTTGTTTTTTTTCCCCCTTTCCTTACGCATTATTTTTGTGTTTGCTAGAGCTTCTAGTATTTAATGTTTTTGTTAATGAACTTCTTGATCTTTGGTACCCAACAAATTATAAAAGTGGTTAATTAGGTTTTTAAATAGAAAATATGAATTCATCATGAGCAAAAGGTAGGAATATGTAAATGTCCAGAAAACACAATGATAGAAAGAACCGAAAAGGTATCTAGATTGGCCCACTAAAAGATAATATGTTGTATTTGGACGGAAATAGATTGGCCCACTAGAGATTAAAAGACAGAAATAATAATCACGTTATAAGAGTAAAATTAAAAAAAATATAGTACTTAAATAAAAATAAAAATAATTTCATCATTCCACAAAATGAACTTTTTTTTAAGTAAAGATGAACTTATAATGCATAAATAAAACTAAATTAAATCTTTTAAATTTTCGTTAAACTCGGGAAATTTTTAATTCGTTACTAATCCGCGAACAACATTCTAGACAGAAGAGTGATTTAAATACAGCCAACTGAAAATTATATTTATTTTATTTTGATTGATTAATAAAAAGCACTATTTGATTATAAAATATTCAATTTCTTCCCAATGTAATGTCGCAATTATAATCAACATATGCTATAAAGCCTTAATTTACTGTATTGGTATTTATTTTAATACCTTCAATTTAAAGAAGAAAACAAATAAAACTACTGACATTTAATTGATGTTCACTAAAACTTATATTTATTTGAAGATTAACGTCATCTTTTTAACTTATTCCCTTTCCAGATTTTCTATTATTGCAATTAAAAAAAATTTCTATGTCTTTCCAAATTTTAAAATCCTCTAAAAGCTAGTTATGAATTAAATAAGATAAATCGATTTGGTATTACATAAAATAACCAAAACTAAAATAATTATTTTTGTATAAGAAAAAAAACATTAATTTCTAACTAAATGTGGGACTCGTTTCGTTGAAATCTCTCCATAGTACATGGCACATATGTTTACATATTTACAATAAAATTTAGTTTAAACTTTCACATATTTTCGTGATGAAAATTATTATGAGAATAAATTGATAAATTTAAGTGTGAAAATAAATATAATTTAGTTTAAACTTTCACTTATTTTCATGATGAAAATAATTATGAGAATAAATTGATAAATTTAGGTGTGAAAATATATAGTTGTATCATTGGTATATGTTAATGATTATTAGTTTGGATTTTTTTTATAACAGGTATCTTCTATTTTATTTTTTATTTTAATAAATTTTTATATAACAATAAATAATTGATGTATTTTGAAATATAGGTGATGTTAATATATATAGATGCTTAACATGAATTTATTTTGATTTTATAACAATATATTTTTCATGTATCATTATCTTTTTATAAAATTTAATTTTTTTATTCCAATTATTGTAATTTTTTAATTTAAAATAAAATAAGTTAATTTTAGTTTATAAATAAATAATATAACTTTCCAAATATTCAACAACATATATATGAATAGTTTTAATAAATAAAACTTACATTTTTTTATTTACTTTATCGGTAAAAAAATAATATTTAAAAATCCATTTAAAAGAAGAAGTAACTTCAGAAGTGTTTAAAGGAAAGATGGTTAAAAACTATATTTAATAGGATAAATTGGTTGAAAAATTATCATTAAGTAGTTTAAAAGAAAGTTTTTCTTAAACTACATTGATGATAGGAGAAACTAGTGTACTGGTCAAGTAACACCTAGAACAACAAAAATTTCAAATAATGAGCAAAAATAAAATACAAGAATACACAACAATTTTTATACTTTTTTTTTTCGAATCTACATTCAATGATCCACACAACCTCAGTTGGATTTTTTTCACTAGAAAAATCAATTTTACAATAAGTAAATAAATAACTCAATTTTACAATATATTTTTCAAAACAAGAAAAGTTCAACACTTCTTGAAACACCTTTGAGAAGTTCTACACTAAGTAAATAAATAACTCAATTGCTTAGTACACACATCATAACACTATTAATGCAATATTTACAAATTAGATTACAAGAGAAACAAATATCTTCTTATGTGACAAATTTTACAATAGTTTAACTTAATAGATGATCAACCCTCATTTATCTTTATGCTCTTATATTATCTTTTTATTACAAATAATTTATCTTTATATCACGTTTGGTATATGATTAAAAGTAGAGGTATTTATTAATCAAATATTATATATTGTAATTTCTAATATTTTTAATTAAGTTTTTATTAAAAATTATTCTATTAAATTTTAAATATTTTTTTATTCAAGTATTCTCTTGTTTAATTTTGTTGAAAATAAGATAATGTGATCCTTATTTCCAATTTTCTTATCTTTAATTTATTAATCAACTTGTATTTTGTCTCTTCAGTCTCCTTTAACTCAATAGTAAATTTGATTGATGAATTAGATAAAAAAACATAAAAATAATTATTATATCCTGATAATGAAAAAAAAAATACATGAAATAAAAATAAATATTTTAAATATTAAATAAAAATATTGAATAATAATTCAAATAATAATATTTAAATTTATGAAATATATGAAATAGATAACACCTAATGAGATTTACTCGTCAGGTGAATCTACCCATAATTACAAAATAATTCTCTTTTAATATTACACATTTCTCCGTTCCCTCAAACCCTTTTTCTAAAAAAGAACAATGTAAAACTAGGGCAATTAAAATTTCTATTAGGAAAGCAAGAGTTATTTATTAAGTATAATAATTTATTAAAGGCATCTGAACTTTGTGCCCTCGACAGTGGTTCTCATTAAAACATTGATTTTGGTAATTTAAATTCTATTAACTTTCTGAAATACCATTTTTGGTTACTCAGTTTTTAAAACAACCCTAGTTCCCGGAAAGAGTTCCCAAAAACATGGGACACGTAGTACTTCGGCTATTTTTTAAAGGACCGCGATATTCCAACAACCATTTCTTAACACTTTTTTGACAACGCCACGTGTCCTATTTTCATTGGTTTGGTTTAAAAAAAATATTTTATAAAAACCTTCGAAATGGAAGTCCGTAACCCTTCTTTTAACTGAAAATCCGAAAATACCCCTTTCTCTGTTTCATTGGAAACGAAGTTCCCGTCTCGTGAAGGTCCCGTCTCCTGAACGTGTTTCGTGCCTCTTGACTTAGCTTTGTATGTGATTGTTCTGTGTGCGTGGTGTTGTCTTCCTCCATTTTCGTAAAGGTGGCGTTTTTCGTACAAGTTATCGTGCTGAATGGCAAGGTCCGGTGACCATTGTCCGACAACGGAAATGAACAACCTTTGAAGACGTATGTTAGGGTTGGATCCCGAATGCGTTACAAGGGAAGAGCACTTAGGACTCCATACACCGGAACCGTAGTGCTTAGAATAAAAAATGAGTGATATGTGTATTTAGTTGATTAATGGAAAGTAAATGATCATTGTAATCATTGTAAATAGATTAAGAAAACAAAGTGCAATGTATCGGATTTATTTGAATGATATAAAATTTGAGTTTTTGTTTGAGTTGGTCTCATTTTATTTTTTGAATACCATTGTTATTATGAGTTGTGGGTTTGTGGATTTTAGAATGTGGTAAAGTTTTGTGTTTGCTAAGTTGCAGGTTTGTTTGTAAGATGTTGGTGTTTGAGTGGTCATTATGGGTAACATGGGTGACTTATGAGAAAACCAGTTCATTTGAATCATAATTTGAGTGGGGGGTGATGTCCTGTGAGGCCAAGGAGTGTTGAGTGACCCCTCATGAGTGGGGGAGCAACTTGTGCAAGGGATGACTGAGAGTGCTGAAGAAAGGCTGTGGTAATCGTTTACAACTCCCTCGTAAACGATTACCCGAGAGAAAATAAGGTTTTGTACAGAAAGTCCAACACAGGTAGTCAGTCAGATTCACAGGGGTGACCATTGTCAAAAAAAGTGACTTTTAGGCACTTTTGCACTTGTCTTAGGCTGGTCCTGGTGTTTCAGTGGTGGGAGAGGGTGGTTGGTGATGTGATTGTGTCCCAAGGAGTGTGGAGTGACCCCTCATCAGTGGGGGGAGCAACTTGTGCAAGGGATGACTGAGAGTGCTGAAAAAAGGATGTGGTAATCGTTTACAAGTGCTTGGTAAACGATTACCCGAGAGAAAATAAGGTTTTGTACAGAAAGTCCAACACAGGTAGTCAGTCAGATTCACAGGGGTGACCATTGTCAAAAAAGTGACTTTTAGGCACTTTTGCACTTGTCTTAGGCTGGTCCTGGTGTTTCAGTGGTGGGAGAGGGTGGTTGGTGATGTGATTATGCCCCAAGGAGTGTGGAGTGACCCCTCATGAGTGGGGGGAGCAACTTGTGCAAGGGATGACTGAGAGTGCTGAAGAAAGGCTGTGGTAATCGTTTACAACTCCCTCCTAAACGATTACCCGAGAGAAAATAAGGTTTTGTACAAAAAGTCCAACAGAGGTAGTTAGTCAGGTTAACGTGGGCGACCATTGTGAAAACCAGTATGATTGGCATAAATCCCATGGTTTTAACTTGATTTTGTTGTTTAAGTGTGAGTATAGGGTGAGAAGTGATGTTTTGGCACCCCGTGATGGAGGAAAGAAACAATGTTTATGAGATGAGCAACTTGGGTGAGATAACATGCTGTCAACTTTGACCTTTGCTTGCTATTATACTGATAACTTTTCCCACCGACCTCCAAATGATGTGATTCTTTTTTTATTAGAAACTAGACTCAAAAATATTTCCAATGACTACTAATTTGTAATTTTTGGACATTTGAGTTGGTACAGTTTATTGTTTCAAGTTAGCGTTTCATATATTTTTGCCAACTCTCACCTTTGCTTGTTCTTTTGCTCATATCTTTCTCCACCGAACTCCAAATGAGTTGATTCTTGTTTTGTTGGAATCTAGACTCAAAGACCTTTCAAATTATGCCTTGGAAATCAAGTTTACACCTTCTTTGACACTGTAATCGATTACAAGGACACTGTAAACGATTACCCGAGAGAAAATTGGAATTTGTACAGAAAGTCCAACACAGGTACTCAGTCAGGTGAACAGGGGTCACCATTGGAAAAAGAAGTGACTTTTAGGCACTTTTGCACTTGTCTTAGGCTGTTCCTTGTGTTTCAGTGGTGGGAAGTGATGTTTTGGCACCCCATGATGGAGGAAAGAAACAATGTTTATGAGGTGAGCAACTTGGGTGAGATAACATGCTGTCAAATTTGACCTTTGCTGGCTATTTTACTGATAACTTTTCCCACCGACCTCCAAATGATGTGATTCTTTTTTTATTAGAAACTAGACTCAAAAATCTTTCCAATGACTACTAATTTGTAATTTTTGGACATCTGAGTTGGTACATTTTATTGTTTCAAGTTAGCGTTTCATATATTTTTGCCAACTCTCACCTTTGCTTGTTCTTTTGCTCATATCTTTCTCCACCGAACTCCAAATGAGTTGATTCTTGTTTTGTTGGAATCTAGACTCAAAGACCTTTCAAATTATGCCTTGGAAATCAAGTTTACACCTTCTTTGACACTATAATCGATTACAAGGACACTGTAAACGATTACTCGAGAGAAAATTGGAATTTGTACAGAAAGTCCAACACAGGTACTCAGTCAGGTGAACAGGGGTCACCATTGGGAAAAGAAGTGACTTTTAGGCACTTTTGCACTTGTCTTAGGCTGTTCCTTGTGTTTCAGTGGTGGGAAGTGATGTTTTGGCACCCCATGATGGAGGAAAAAAACAATGTTTATGAGGTGAGCAACTTGGGTGAGATAACATGCTGTCAACTTTGACCTTTGCTGGCTATTTTACTGATAACTTTTCCCACCGACCTCCAAATGATGTGATTCTTTTTTATTAGAAACTAGACTCAAAAATCTTTCCAATGACTACTAATTTGTAATTTTTGGACATCTGAGTTGGTACAGTTTATTGTTTCAAGTTAGCGTTTCATATATTTTTGCCAACTCCGACCTTTGCTTGTTCTTTTGCTCATAACTTTCTCCACCGAACTCCAAATGATTTGATTCTTGTTTTGTTGGAATCTATACTCAAAGACCATTCAAATTATGTCTTAGAAATCAAGTTTACACCTTCTTTGACACTGTAATCGATTACAAGGAAATTGTATACGATTACCATAGTGTTTTTTCTACAGATTGGCTCTACACTTGTCCAACTTGGTCCCCTAAGTAAGAATGGCTTCTTCTCCACTTCTTGGTGTCACCTCCCATCACTTTCCACTCTCTACCTCGACTGAAACACCAACACCAAGTAAATACAAGTGGACTTGTGCCTGAAAGTAACAATTTTTTCCAATGATCACCCATGACACCACAGCTGACTACTTCAGTTCAACTTTCTGTACAAAACAGTGATTTCTCTCGTGTAATCGTTTACCAGGCCACTGTAAACGATTACAACAGTGTTTTAGTTTTACAGACAACTGCAATGTCATTAAGTGGTATTGGTTAGTGGTATTGGTGTTTTACTCACAATTGCAATGGTATTAAGTGTATCATAAATTGAACATTACATAATAAATGTCGAGAATTGAGGAACCAGTTTTAAAGTAAACAACTTCATTAAATTAAAGACTTGAAATTATCAAAGTAGGAACTGTGGTACATAGTTCTTTATAATGCAGAAAATAAAGCCTAAACAACCAATTTTAAGTCTGAGGATTGTTTTCAGAAGCACTTTGGAAGTGTTGCAGTTGTTGTTCAATGTTCCCAACTGTCGCAACCAGAATCGCGACGGGACGACGATCCAAAAAGAAACGGGTTTTGAAAAGAGATTTGGAGTCGCCACCATAGTTTATTATGGAAAACTATGGAAAAAACCTCAAAACGATAAAGCACGGTCCACGAAAACCAAAGATTGGGTTCGGGAGTCGGTTACGCGTGGGGAAGGTGTTAGCACCCCACAACGCCTACCCTAAGGCAGTACCTTTAACTAAATGCACGAATATGATGTGGTTTTCAAAATGTTTAATTATCCCCTAAAATAAAATTCTAAATAAACAAAACATATTTTTTTAGTTTTTTAGGCCCGACAAGGATTGACCTTGCTCCTACGTATTCTCATTCAAAATGAGAAATCAGGGTTACGTAGTTCTAGTTAAGAGATTGTTTGTTGTTTGGAAAAGCAGATGTTTTTAATTTTTGGAGTTTTTATATTTTTAATATTTTCGAGAAAAAGAAGGTAATGAGTACTAGGCCAACGCGAACGGTCGCACGAATACTCATACCTTTAAAACGATATTTTAATATATTTAATTATTTTTTAAAAAGAGAAATAACGACATTAAGCACTAGGACGATGCGGACGATCACACGAGCACTCATACCGTTATTTACTTATTTAGGAAAACTTGAGAGTATTGAGTGTTAGGCTGATGCGGACGATCGCACGAGCACTCATACCCTCGTTTAATATTACGTAAATAAGAGAGAAAAGTATTGAACACTAGGACGATGCGAACGATCACACGAGTATTCGACCTTTAAACGTATTTTTTTGAAATTTTATTTAAGAAAAGAAAAGGTTTTTAGCACAAGGACGACACGAGCGGTCACACGTGTGCTTAACCTTCAAAACGTATTTCTTTTGTAAATTTATTTAAAGAAGAAGAAAAGGTTTTTAGCACAAGGATGACGCGAGCGGTCACACGTGCGCTTAAACCTTTAAATATTTTTGTAATAATTTTTATAAGAAAGAAGAAAAGGTTTTTAACACAAGGACGACGCGAACGGTCACACGTGTGCTTAACCTTTAAAACAAATTTTTGTAATTTTCTATTTTATATGTGTATATAAGTAAAATTATTATATATATATATATATTTTGAAATAAGTGGATATTTAAAAGAAATAAATAAAATAAAGTAATAAAATAAAAAATGAAATGAAATAAGATAAATAAAAAGGCAAATGAATAATTAAATAATAATAAAAAATGGGGGTACCAAAATAAAAATAAAATAATGTCGAACGGTCAGTCAAAAAGCTTGGATAACGAACGGTCCGTGGTAAAGGCCGAACGTACGTTGGGAAAAGATTCAGAGTCACGAGCGCTCGTACGTTGAGAAAAATAGACTGAATGACGATCGTTCGTTGGGTGATACGACGAACGTACGTTGAGTACAGGAAGGTAGATGACGAGCGTTCATTGGATGATGTGACGAACGGACGCTGAGAAGAGGAGGTGGGATGGCGAACGCTCGTTATGGAAGAGCGTTCGTTGGGAAGATGTGGGAAATGGAGACCGAATGACGAGCGCTCGTTTGGGATGAGCGTTCGTTGGGAAGATGAGGCTGGATGATGAACGCTCGTTATGGACGAGCGTTCGTTGGGAAAATGAGGTTGGATGACGAACGCTCGTTATGGACGAGCGTTCGTTGGGTTGATGAGGAGGGATGACGAACGCTCGTTATGGACGAGCGTTCGTTGGGAATGATGAGGAAAGATGACGAATGACGAGCGCTCGTTTGGGACGGGCGTTCGTTGGGAAGATGAGGCTGGATGACGAACGCTCGTTATGGAGGAGCGTTCGTTGGGAAGATGTTGGAAGTGGAGACCGAATGACGAGCGCTCGTTTGGGACGAGCGTTCGTTGGGAAGATGAGGCTAGATGACGAACGCTCGTTATGGACGAGCGTTCGTTGGGAAGATGTTGGAAGTGGAGACCGAATGACGAGCGCTCGTTTGGGACGAGCGTTCGTTGGGAAGATGAGGCTGGATGACGAACGCTCGTTATGGACGAGCGTTCGTTGGGAAGATGTGGGAAGAGGAGATCGAATGACGAGCGCTCGTTTGGGACGGGCGTTCGTTGGGAAGATGAGGCTGGATGACGAACGCTCGTTATGGACGAGCGTTCGTTGGGAAGATGTGGGAAGTGGAGACCGAATGACGAGTGCTCATTTGGGACGAGCGTTCGTTGGGAAGATGAGGCTGGATGACGAACGCTCGTTATGGACGAGCGTTCGTTGGGAAGATGTGGGAAGAGGAGACCGAATGACGAGCGCTCGTTTGGGACGAGCGTTCATTGGGAAGATGAGGTTGTATGACGATCGTTCGAAAAAGGCCAAAGGTTGCTGGACGTACGCTTAATTCTGGGCCTGGCCCAGTTGAATGGTTTCTAACCTAGAATTTCCTAGGGGTTCTGCCTTCCCACTCTCATTCACTCGGAACCAACACTCTCCCGCAATCCCACTCCCTCAGCCTACACACTCTCCAGAGACCCAAGGTCTGTTACTCTCTCCGTAGGCTCACCGTCGCCTCCGCCAATGCCAGCCGCAGCGCCACTATTTTCTCTCACTCGCTTCTCTCACAATAGCCTAGGGTTAGGGCCTTTCCACCTCTGGCACTGCCTATCGCATCCTCTACCAGAGTCAGCCACCGTCGCCTTTAGCCGGAGCGCGCTTCATCAACGGAACCAAATGAAAATATTTGGGGTTTTAACGATAACCTTGTCGTGAGTGGGGGAAAGGATGACTGGGTTCCGAGGATGGGAAAATGAAATTCCCCTGTGCGTGAAGATGGATACCCCGTGTTGATGCGCGTATGAATATGAGTATGAGGGTGATAGTTGATGATGTAGGGCTGGCGAGATGAGGAAGACTCTGGGAAGTGAATGAGTTTAATATCTGGGTTATGCGAGACCAGTGTGATAGTGATTGTGTGTGAATTTCTGCATAGTAATGATGATTTTTTTTTTTTGTTACAGGGTGAATGGAGGTATTAAGGGGTGTTGATGATAGGGGAACCCATGATGTTCATAGGAAAAGCCTTTATGATGGAATAAGCATAAGAGGTAGTCATATAGTAAACGTTCATGATGAGTCCGGATGCACAGGTGAACCAGAGACTTACCTGCTGCTATGGCTGCTGCTATCGTTCACTGTGTGTCCGATGACCTCTTCTCACCTTTCGCTTTCTCTGCCGGTGCTCCTGATGAATCTGGATGATGATTCTCCCAAAAAAAAAATGGTCCCCGTGTGTCCTCCTTCTCCCTTTTCTCTCTCTGATCCCACCAAATCCTCCCTGCCAAAATCTTGGAAAAACCCTATTCTAACCACCTGGTCCCCCTGCTGCCTTTTTTTTTTCTCCAAAAATCTTGGAAATATTCTCCTTAACCCCCTTGTCCCCCTCACTCCAGACACGCTTCCCATACCTCCCCTCCCCACGTTTTTTATTTCCTTTTTTCTTTTAATTTTTATTTTAATTTTTTATTTTATTTTTAATTTTAGTTTTAATTTTATTTTTCAATTTTTTAATTATTTTGATTAATTAACTTTACTAAAACAAATTGAAGATAAGAAATAAAAATTGAATTAAAAGCAAGAATCTAAATACATAAAAAAAATAAAACAAAAAAGGTAAAATAAAATAAAAAACCAATAAAAATCCATTTTTTACAACCCGGACAAAATTGAGTGTTGACACCAACGCGCGATTGCAACGCATCAAACCTTGTAGTGATGACCATGTCCATGTTTTCAAATCTTGTTTCAAGGGCAAGATGGAGGACAGAGCGACAGACAAGATGAAAGGGTTTCCTTATGGACGACAGACCGACTACGGTAAAGATTGAACACACAGCCACACAGAATATCCAAGGTTTCAACGCACGTATTGAAGAAGGAGGAATGGAAGTTTCGAAGACGAACGAGAGAGCGAGAGAGCGAGAGAGCGAGAGAGCGAGACACTGGAAGGGTTGAACGAACGTCTTTCCCACCCTAAACCGCCAAACCCAATTCTTAAAATTTTAACCTGGAAATCCCAAAATACCCCTCGCCCCGTAACCCTTTCTCTGTTTTAATTTCAAATTACTGAGCCAATGAAGCGCTGACACGTGGCGTTGTCAAAACAGTGTTAAAAATACGTTGTCCAAATAACATTTTCCTTTTTTAAAAGGTTTTTCTCTTCAAAATATCATTGAATCCATTTGGATAAGAAATTTTAATAATTCCGAAAACTATATATAGAATTTGAATTACATAAATTATTGTTTGGATAAAAAAATATTTTAGATTTATTTTTAATTTGAGTCAAACTTAACTTTATCTTGAGTATGAAGTAAGTTAGTTCGATTTTGGATTTGAGACAATTCGTTTTTACTTCAATTTGGATTAATTTGACTTGACATTCGATCTAGACCAATTCAATTTAACATTCAACACACTGATTTAGTTCGACATTTGACTTGGTCAACTAAGTTTGACTTTCGACCAAAACCAATTCACTTAACATTTGACCTGGGTTGACTCTGTTAAGAAGTAGACTTTAATAACTCAACTCCACAAAACCAACTTGTAAGGTAAGGTTTGCACTCACTTATATACTCTAAATTGGTCTTATCTCTAATCGATGTGAAACATTCAACACACATCCTCACACCAAGGTATATACATCTCGAACGTGAGACTATACATTAATGGGTAGTCCAATAGCGGGTGGAACAAAATGTCCAACAAACAACAAATACTACTAGGATAGACTCTAACCTGACTCTGATACCATGTGAAGAAGTGGACTTTAAGACTCGGCTCGACCTTCGGCCCAGACTCACCAGGATCAACCTTTAACCTCAACAAACTCAGGTCGACCTTCGGCCTTAACCAACTCGACTCGACATTCGATCTGAAGCGACTCGAAATAACATTCAGCGTAGATCAACTCTGCTCGATATTCGGCCTAGATCAATTCAGCTTAACATTAGGCTTGGGCTGACTCGGCTCAACCTTCAGCCTTGACCGACTCGGTTTGACCTTCGACACAGACTAATCAGTCAACCTGGCTCGAACTTCGACCTGGACTAAGTTGGCTCAAATCTCCCCTGGATCAGCTCGACATTCGACCTATGTTGACTTATCTCGACCTTCGACTTGAGTAAGCTCGAGTCGACCTTCGTCCCAGACCGATTCCACTCTTTTTCTGCTTAAACTTCGACTCGGATCTACTATGCTCGACCTCTAACCCAGGCCGATTCAACTCAACTCAAATAGATAGAATGTCTCATCAAGTCAGTCTAAAGTCATAATCGAATCGAGTTGTTCGGGCTAAATGTCAACTACTGGTTCACCACTCTCTTCTTTCCACCTGAATTCTACCTGTACTATACCTCGTGACCGACCGACTGTTAGATACACCAATCAAGAAAGGTAAATACGTTTAATGGGCATATTAAATGCGAATATACGCTATTTATGACTGATTGACAGGTCATATTGCACAAGAATATGATATTAATGGACAGTTAGCAGGTATGTTAGCAAGTATTATTAGATTTATTGTTATATCAAATATGAATTTATGAGCTTGATTGCTAGAAGCCCTATAAACATAGGGTTAATGCCCAGGTAAAGACACATTGATCTATGATAATAAAATATAGACCTTTTTATAAAACATATTTGACTTGAGCGTCGGAGTTCTGCAGGTCAACCACCCATCAAAGTGGATCGCGTTCTCTAAGATGATTAAAGATCAAAAGAAAATCAGAACAAGAAAGGACGACCGACCCTCAGACCAATTTAACCGAAACACTACCCAAGTAGACTTCCTCATCAGCTCACTCCCACTTTCAAGCTTCTAACCTATAAGTCCAGCGAGCTCTTCGTTCTCACCATATGCTCCTGACTTCGCGTCAAGGAGAAAGCGGTTTATCACAACCCCAACATCCACAACCTTAACTACATACACAAAAACTGAGTATGAACTATAAGTAACCTAATAGCGGTGGTTTGCATATGAAGAAGATGCGAAGCGGAAGCGAAGCAAGTCCTTAAAGACGACATAGGGATCACAGAGATCTCGGATTGCAAACAAAGGATGTCGTTCTCACCAGATGTTCAAGAACCAACTCAACAAAATCCTAAAGACTAAATGTATATATTTTATCCTAATTTTAATTACATATAAATTTGTTTAATTTTTAATTTAACTGTTGGTTTTTTTTAATCTTTTAACGATCTTTTCAAAGGAACATTCATTAAAGAAGACACGTGAAACATGAATCTAATTGCTGAACACCATTTTTTCTGTATTAAACTTAAACTCACTTATATTTCCAATCATCTTGTTACCACTTCTCACCATGATTCAATATATATTTAAATCTGAAAATTGAACAAAGCTGTAAATAATTAAAAAATAAAAAATAAAAATTAGGCAAGACTGAATTCAGGGATGACAACTACGAATAATAAAAACTAAGGACCTAAGAATGTGAGAAACAAATTTAGCGGCCAGAATTGCGGATATTATAATATATAAAAAATTGGATGAAGGATTTTGTCATTTGTTAAGGGTGTTGATCCTTCTGTTTTTAATTTTAGTGGGTTTTTACATGTTGGACTTTTTCTTGAATGTCTTAGTGGGCTTTGTTTTGTGTTCATACCGCAATCCTGCTTATGTACTCAGAATGGTAATGAAAAACATTCTCATCTCTTTTACTGTTGCACGTTTCTAATTAGGGTTAATAGTTCAGCCGTCTATCACAGATACATTTAATGATATTTATTACGTTTAATGTTTCAATAAGTCTCTATTTTCATCCACAATTTCAAATAGGTCCCTTTCTTTTTCCGCATCTCAATTGAGTCCTTATTTTTGTAAAATTGAATCAAATAGGACCTTTCCGTCAAATTGAAATGACGCCGTCATTATTTTCACCCAGAAATAAAGCATATTCTTCTTAACGGTGTCATTTCAATTTGACGGAAAGGTCCTATTTGATTCAATTTTACAAAAATAAGGATTCAATTGAGATGCCGAAAAAGAAAGGGACCTATCTGAAATTCTGAGTGAAAATAGGGAGCTATTGAGACATTAAACCCTTTTTATTAATATGAAATTGACCAAAAACAACTATTTTTTAAAATTTGAAAGATAAAATGAATTAAAATATAAAAGATTAAAACAGACATTTTCCATAGGATTTCATATATTTTGAACTATTTGATGATTGGTGATCGTGATGAGACATTAAAAGCTTTTAACAAGTTTTAATATAATTACAAGACCATAATTATATAATTAAGCTTCATCTCTAATTTAGAACATGAATGGATTATGTTTGACCTCTGCTTAATGTATTCAGAAAACACATGAATATGAGAAAGAAATTCAGAACAAGCTAAAATAAAAACACAGTAATTTGCCAGAATTAAAGTTATAACAACAACTAGACTTGAAATTGAAATCAAAGGAAAATACAAAAGATGAGACATGCAAGACTTGAAATTGAACTTGTTGAAAATTCACATGAAGTTAAAGGTAGAAATTCAAATTTGGATGTAGATGGTTATCTTTCCTGGTTGAGATATACGAGTGTTTCTTACGTTTTAACATATTTTTCTAAGTCACCATGTTTACATACTCTCTTCGCCATCTTTTCTTTTCACTTCCTTCACCTAGAATTACAATACTATTTCAAGATTTGATTGATCATTCAATTTAAGTGGGATTTCGAAGTCCACAAGCAATTATATATAATCTGAAACAACCTCGATTAAAAAAGTTAAACAAGTTCTAAAGTTTCAGTCCATGATAAAAAATAATGACGTTGTTTGTCCTCTAATCAGTTTATGACTAAAACAAATGCTTATTCACCTTAATCAAGGGAAACATGGCCCTGAGGAAAACTCCTTGCTGGACGATGACAGTGACGAGAATGAGAATAAGGGTGATGAACTATTTGTAATCTGGGAAGTAGCAGAAAAAGGAACAGCAGCACCATTACAGTTGGGAACCAAGTCCATGGATTCCTTATTCTTTAATGATTTGGAAGCTCTAGTTTCTTCTATCGCGAGTGATTCTTCTTGAGACCTTTTCTTGAGGGTGGTGTGCCAATGGTTTTTTACTTCCAAATCTGTTCTTCCTGGTAACTCAGCCGCAATAGCAGACCATCTGCAAGCGATGGAATCATAAAGTTAAACATTTACGTGTTTTCAATATTCACGTTATTGAACAAGAACTTGTAACACCATTTTGAATGGTGGGTATTTTGATATGAGGGGAGATTTCATTGTATTACAGCATAAGGAAGTGATGATACATACTTGTTACCACGTTCTGCGTGTATTCTGATGATGCATTCTTCTTCTTGTGGAGTGAAGTTCCCTCTTTTGACGTTAGGCCTCAGATAATTCATCCATCTCAATCTACAACTTTTCCCACTTCTTGCCAGACCTAAAAATCAATGCAAAAGGTAATGAAGAAATATTTTACTATAAATACTCACTAAAATTTATTGGCATATTTAGTTTTCACAAAATGTTAAAATATTTACCTGCAAACCTGGGAAGTTGGCTCCAATTCCAGTGACCATATCTAGTAATATAGGCAACTAATTTCGTATCTTCGTCGGGAGACCAAGCACCCTTCCTCAGTCCACTGTTGTCAGAAGATGGGGTTCTCACCATCTTTGTAAGAAACAGTTGCAAGATGATAGTAGAATTGTGGTAGTAAGCAAAGGTGTGTATGGATTCTGTGTCTGACCAGTAATTTATTTTACACGGTGGAGGTGTTCATGTCCAAAACGCATATTTTTTATTCATAATGAATTCAGATATTGGTGTGAGTTCAGAATAAGGGTCCTTCTTAGCAGATTCTAGTCGTTCTCTACAAGGTCAAAAACTATGTTTCTATAGTCTTCCTTTCACATTGTAATATAATATGGGGAGATAGTGGCATTAGGTATATGTGTCATGGTAGCAAGTCAATAGCGATAGCATCTTCCAGGAACATGGTCTCATCCAACTTGCGCTTTCGGATTGTTAAACTGTTTATGATTCAAGTATGTGATCAAATTGACAGCAAGACATATCGGTGATTCGGCTGAATAAGAAAAAGATATTATTAGTCTGATGATGTTGCTATGTTTTGTTAAGAAGAAAATAATAATAATAATGACCTAAAAAAATACTACGGTAGAAAAGTCTTTTTAAATCAATTAAAATAGATCTTTTAAATTTGTTTTAAAATCGATATAGAATACAGTAAGTATTAAACTTTTTAAATTGATTTCAAAATCAATTGAAACCAGTTTAAAAATTTATTTGAGAAACAAAATTTAATATATATGATTCAGATTTATATTGGTTGAGACTTCAATCAATTTAAAAAGTGAAAATTTTAAATATATGATTCAGACCTATTTTTTTAGTTGTTTGAAACTTTCACTACAAAAAAGAAAGGCATGTGCATTACCGAAGGTCAGGAGTCCTCAGAAACAGTCCAAAATCGTCAATAAAAGATAATTACAGACGGCTTATCAACGACCAAAGAACCCTCGATAAATCCTTGTCGCTAACATTTACCGAGGGCTTCCGCCCTTCGGTAATTACCAAAGGCCGAAAGCCTTCGGTAATTACCGAAGGGCGAAAGCCTTTGCTAATTACCGAAGGGCAAAAGCCTTCGGTAACGACCAAAGGACAGAGGCAAACTAAGAAAATCGTCCAGGTAAATCAAAACACACACCCTTGGAACATTATATTTTTTAAAAGACAAGAAAAAATATATCAGAGAAGAAAAATGCATGAATTTAAACACTTCTTTATAAAATAAAAATTAAAGAATGAGATTCAGGGCCAAAACAGAAGTATAATTGACTAAGGTCTAAAACAAAGAGTGCCTTATGTGGCAGCAATCTCAAAACTAAACATCTACATAAAAATGTAAGAAGAAAATGCCCTCAGCTGCTTGGATTGGTCTATTTGATCTAAAGCCACAACCCCTTCCACGATATCCACCCCTGCCACAGCCACGACCTGCAACAAAATTTAATTACAATTGTTAAATAAAATTAAATGCAGCTTATTAGTTAACTTAATATAATTAACTTAATATCAGTCACAATAACAAAAATTATTGTTACATAGAGCATCTCAATAACCTTAAAAATCAAAAGGTGTTGGGTGAAATATTTCCCCTTTCCTATCAGCAATATTGGCAGCAAAAATATCTGAGGCGAAAACAGAAAACATGTTCACGGGGAAGGATTCATCCACTTGATCAATTCATACATAACATAGAAAGAAAGCTATATTTTACACGATATTTTAATACCACTTCAACATTATTTTAATACACTGTATACCTGCAATCATATACCATAACAACACCACCATTAGTTTATAACCAATAATTTAGTCCCTTTCAATAGAAGATATATGATCAATAAAACAGAGTGACAAAGAGATAAGAGCAATTTAATTTTCACATAAGGCATTATTAGTACTTATTGACTATCCTGCAGCAAACAGAAAATGGTTAAAGATGTTATACTTATTTTGAGCTTATTTAAGCTTCCATTTAATCTAAGATTTTTTTTAAGTTTTGAGAGAGTTTATAAAAATAAGCAAAAGTAAAATAAGTTTATCCCATAATCTAAAATCAATAGTAAGAAGAAGTTAAATGACTTTAAATTTCTCTAAAAGGTTATTTTAACTAATACGTAAATACATTTTATCGTATAATAATGTTTTTTCATTCTTAATTTTTCCCTATCAATACTTTTGGAAAAAATTATCCAAACATGATCATATTCAATGTCCCCAAACATGATCAAATACCTCAATTCATTTTATCATATTTTACATAAGACTTCATTATTCATTAAGTTGTTTACCCCAAACTGTAATTTTTCTTTGATTAATACACCAAATTATTCCATGAATTTACAAGAATCAATCAATCTAATCTTGGAAACAATAAAATGTTATTTTAACCCTTGAGCCAATCTTTTGTCAGTTCACCAATAAAAATAATATTTTTGTAGTTAAAAATTGATGGGTTCTGGTAATTCTGAGACTAATTTGGTGGTTTTAAGAATCTCAAGTGGTATTTAATTGCAAATGCTCACAGGGACAAATTGACACAAAAGCAAACACATCATAATAGCACAGGATAAACTAAAAATATAGCTACTAGCAATTCCTCCAGACTTAACATTATCAGTTCAACCCTCAAACATAGGTGACACAAATAAGTAACTAGCAAACACAACTGATGGAGGAATATGATTCTTTCTTATGCATAACGAGAGAGGAGAGAAAAAAAGAAAACAGTTAGAAAATGGAAATGAAGAGGAAGCCTAACCTTGAGAGAGAAATTGAGGGCCACACAAGAAATTGAAGCCTAAGCCTTAAATATGCGACGCCCACACCGCCCATCAACGCCCCAGCCACCAGATCGCACTAGAAATTCTTCAAACCACAATTGAACACCTTATCTTGCCAAAGTTTCAATCTTCTCCCCTCTGAGTCATCTTCCTCTACGCTCATGCTTCGATTCCCTGCCACCGCCTCTACAACTCACTAACTTTGCTCAAAAGGGAACACACCCATCAATATCATTGTTTTTTTCTCAGAGAAAACCCAATTCGGAGCAATTTATATCACTCTGGAACCAAGCTTATCCCTTTGCGGAATTGGGTCAATTTTTTGGTAGTGAGAAAGAAAGCAAAGTAAAAATGCGGAAAGATGAAAAAGAGTTTATTTGTAGAGATGGTAGCCTGCACAACGAGCACGACGTGTGGAGGTCGAGCCACGGCGTGATGCAATCGGCATGGAAGAGGTGTTTGCAGGGCAACTGTTTGGCCTCAGTGTCGAGGAAAATTTGGTCTTTGCACACAGCGGAGAAAACGACACCGTTGGGGTCGAGCGCGGAAAGGAGTGAGGGTGTGACGTTGACGGAGGGGAGAGGGCGGGGTTTGGCAGAGAGGGGCTTGGAGGAGAGGAGTAAGAGCGTGTCCTGGAAAACGTCAAAGAGGGGTGATTCGGCGTCGTTTTGGGAGAAGGGAGAGTCCATCAGTTCGAGGAAGGAGGTATGGCAATGGGGACAATGGAGAGGCAAGGGAAGGAGCGTGAGGGACACACTCATATCGCATTCGTGGCACTAGTAGATCTTCGCTTCTGGCTCTGCTGCCGTCGCCATCGGAGGTGTTTCCCTCTACAAATGATTATGAACTTAAAAGGGAGGCACCCTCCGCGATTGCACGAATCCGCTCAACCACCGGAATTGCTCGCGCTCTTCACAACATCGCTATGCCAACAGAAGATGGAAGGGACCGATGATACGCAAACAAAAGGAAACCAAACGAAGGAGGAGAAATTTGGGAGGAACCAAAACGAAGGAGGATAAATTTGGGGGTACCCTCACACGCCCTTAGATTTCAATTTCAGGGGAAGAGAAGAGAGATATTTGGGGGAAAGGGAACTGCTGAAATTGCAAACGAGGGAGGGAATACCCAAAATTTAGGTTAAGTCATCGAGCACAATACCGAAGGTTCATATCCGTCGGTAAATTACGGCATATCACAAACCGAAGGACACTTGGCCGTTTGTAATTATTTGCCGGTAATAAGCACGTTTCTTGTAGTGTTTACCTAGTTTAAAATATCTATTTTTTATATTTGTTATGGAATAAACTAGTATAAAAAATTATAATTTTTTTTAAATGATAGATTTGTATGTTTTTCCTACCACGTACAAATCTCATAAATTTAATTACAATTCAGAAAAACAAGATTTATAACCGTTTAAAGTAGTCAATCAAAATATATGTTTTTTACAATCTCGAATAAGCCTACAACCACCATTATTTCGACACTCCTACTTTTAAAAAAGTTTATTAAAAAAATACAAAAGCAATAAAACCTAAATCAAACTCGTACGAAAGAATGGAATCATCAACCACCTTTAATCTTAAGATAGCATGATTGTTGATATTCTATAATTAGCGGCTCCACTTTTCCATACTTTTTTTGTCACTTTTTTTTTTAAATTTCTACTCCTATAATTACTATACTGTTTTACGCTTTGATTTATCATTCAATTTAAGTCTAAAATTGCAAACTCACAGCCTACAACTAAAAATACAATGATAATGTGATGATAAAAAAGTTTTTATACGCATTTGATACTATTTTTCATTATTATTATTATTTGCTTCTTTTTTTTACAAATATAGAAATTGACTTTGATCATATTACCTTTCAGTGAACTTTTCAGTGGATAGTCAAAATAGTAGTTATCCATGTGAAACAATATTTCCACTACTCAATTGCTGACTAAGACAAATGCTTATTCACCTTAAGGGAAACAGGGCCCTGAGGAATACTCGTCGCTGGAGGATGAAAGTGACGAGAATGATATGTCTGCAGAATCATTTGAATTCTGGGAAGAAGCAGGAAAAGGAACATGAACACCATTACTCGTGGATTCTTTATTTTTTGATGATTTTGAAGTAGTTTCTTCTTTCGCGAGTGCTTCTTCTTGAGACCTTTTCTTGAGAGTGGTCTGCCAATGGTTTTTTACTTCCACATCTGTTCTTCCTGGTAACTCAGCCGCAATAGCAGACCATCTGCAAGCAATGGAATCATAAGATTAACATTCCCGTGTTTTCAATATTCACGTTATTGAACGAGAACCTGTACACTATTTTGAACGATCGGTATTTTGATATGAGGGTAGATTTCATTGTATTGAAGCATAAGGAAGTGATGATGACAGATACCTGTTACCAAGCTTTGTGTGCATTCTGATGATGTATTCTTCTTCTTCTGAACTGAAGTTCGCTCTTTTGATTTTCGGCCTCAGATGATTCATCCATCTCAATCTACAACTTTTCCCACACCTTGCCAGACCTAAAAATCAATGAGAAAGGTAATGAATGAATTTTTTACTATAAAATCCTGACTAAAACTTATTGGCTTATTTAGCTTTCATAAGTGTTGAATATATGTACCTGCAAACCTGGGAAGTTGTCTCCAATTCCAGAAACCATATCTGGTGACATAGGCAATTAATTTTCTATCTTCCTCCGGAGTCCAAGTATCCTTCCCCGGTCCACTTTTGTCACAAGATGGGGTTTTCACCATCTTTGTGAGAAACAGGTGCACTTGAATTTCGAGTGAGTGACTGACTGAGATGGTGTTTGAGTTTTACTGCAAAGATGATATTAGGGTTTTGGTTGCAAGGGTGTGTAGTGGTTTCTGTGTCTGACCTGTATTTATTTTATAGAGTGAAGATTGGGATGCCAATAGTATAATATGATAAACATCTTACTCATTTACATTAATTATTTATCACAAATTTTATCTGTGGATATTTATTTACGATTATTTTTGCTATAAGGTGTTAACATCAAAAAAGCATTTCACTTCATAAGTGAATTCAAAGTTTGGTGTGAATTCAGAATAAGACACCTCCCTAGCAGGTTCTAATTGTTCTCTAAAAGGTCAAAAAGTGTGTTTCTAATTTCCTTTCACATTATAATATAATATTGGAGATAGTGACATTATGTACCTGTTTCATGGTAGCAAGTAAATGGCAATTGCATCTTCCAGGAACAAAGGTTTTGTCGTCATGATTTGTAGGTTTTAGCTAAAATCCAAACAAGCTTTTAAATTTAATTGTTTCGAAGACCTAACTGGTTATATGTTAATCCACATTTCTGAAGACTGGCAAACGATTAGAGAGGATCATGGATCCAATTCAACCTAGGAACCCTACTAACCTAATCCAAATAATATTAGATTATGAAATGAATTCTCGTCTATTGAATAACCAAACTAGTTTCTTTTTTTTTTAAGCAAGAATAAGCAACTAGTATATGTTTAGGTCTAATATCATCTGTTTATTCAATAAATTCCTCCCAAATCACTCTCATTCATGTCCAATGTTTTGGGTTTGGGCTACCCACGAAATAACCCTCCCAAAAAGTAAACCACAAAAAGAACTGAAGAAAAAACCCATATTCTCATAAGGCTCAATTAAGCATCAATCGGAAAAATTGCTTCCTGCACCGCCATCAATTTCTATCAGCATCCTCTCCGTTTTTGGAATTCCAATTTTACTCTTGTGAGTTTTATTTGAAAGGTGTCCTTCAGGAGACGGTGATTTGTAGGAGTTGCTGTAACATGGAGAGATTACTCCGACAAGTATTGGTGAAGGAGGGTGTGGTGGTTTGTGAAAGTTAGCTTCTGTTTATTTCCAATAATTTACTGCGCTCAACTATAAAAAAGTGAATGCAACTCTCGTTTGATTCACACGATTTGAAGAAAAAAACGAGCATGAATTTATGAGAGATGTTAAAAAAACTCTCTCACTGGAATGAGAAGAAAAAATCACCTTATATCATACAAAATTACTCATTCACCAGTAGAAATGACATTTAACGTCACTCCTTAAACGTCGGATCACACAATATCCAATGTAAAATAATTTATCGGTGGCATTTTGGTAAATAAGTTGGCCTTGGCGATGTCGGTTCATGGGGGGCCGACGTCTAGACGTCGGTTACAGGTGCATAACCAACGTCTAAATAGTCATTGAGACGTCGGTCCCCTTTACATCCGACGCCTAAATGGCCTGACAGGGTAGGTGAAAAGTTGTTTTGGACGTCGACTCCCCTTACCTCTGATGTTTATATACACCGCGAATATTAATTTTTAAATCGAATGGACGTCATATTAGTGAGGTCCCCGACGTCTAGTCGAGAATAGACGTCGGGCACTGGGGCACCGACGTCTTGATTCCTGTTAAATCAGAAATTGCGAACCCGTGGTTACAAGAATTTCATCATCTTTCTCCTCGCCTTTTCTCTCCGCGACATTGCATTTCCAAGTCCGTTTTATCTCTTTTGAACCGTTTAAACTTACTTTTACTCCGATTAAATTAGTCTTTGATGGATTATCTTCCATTTGAACCGATTAAAATGAGTTTTCGTTGTGTTTTGGTGCAGTTTTTCTCGTGTCTTTAAGTAGTGTAGTAACACCTTCTCCCTTTGCTAGTTTTCTCATAAGAAAAGCTTGCGTCTTTTGGATCTCTTATAGCATTTCAACCCAAAACCGAACCTGGGTCCTTGCCTAGTTCTCATGTCATCGTATTCTTTTTCATTAGCGGTTGCAATGGAACTAGGCAAGGACCCAGATTCGGTTTTCGGTTGAAATGCCATAAGAGATCCAAAAGACGCAAGTTTTTCTTATGAGGAAATTAGCAAAGGAAGAAGGTGCTACTACGCGACCCAAAGACACGAGCTGCAGTAGATGTCGGTTAATGTCATGTCTGACGTCTATAGTGCCCTTAGACGTCGGTTTTGGTGTAATCCGACGTCTTTATAGACGTCAAACTCTATAGGTCCGACGTCCCATTAACGTCACCCATAAAGACGTCGGATCGGGATCTGACGTTAAAAGCACAAAATAACATAAGTCTAAAACCCTTTCTGCACTAGTGATTTGTCTCTTAATTCTCACTGTATTTTCGCATGAAAAAAAAACGAAATTCATGACCAAAAGAAGATACTCTCGCTCTCCAAGAATTGATTCTCTTCTCCCTATTTTTTTAAAAGAGAATTGATGGTCTCCTCTTTACTTGTTAAGCGGGAACTTATTCATATATATTTTACACAATCTCTCACATTTTGAATGTGCATTATGTTGTAGTAATTGTTGTGTTGCGATGACATGTCTTGTGCGTGCGACTTCTCCTTCTCCTTGCTAGTGCTGATTGTGGGTGAAAAATACTACAAAAGAAATATGAAGAAAAAGCTCTCTAGAACAAAAGAATTAAGAAGGAACATATAAGAAAAATAAGTTGTAGAAAAAGAAAACTAAATAATAATTATAATAATAATAATGTTAGTGTACCGTATAGGCTGTCCGGTTAACTCATTTCTAAAATGATCGATCGATCAATTCTTACTAAGAATACTCTAGAACTTTCAGAATAACATTGACTAATCCGTCAATTCTCGTTGGAACCATTCAATACCTTGCATATTAAAGTCACCAACATAAACTCATTATGATTAATAACGTAAAACACACTTATGGGATATTGGACTAAAAACGTACGTTGGAAGAAGAACCACAAAACGTATGTTGGAAGAAGAACCACAGTTAAAACAAAGTAAAACAACATAAAATATGAAAGAATAACTCTTGATCTCACCGTCCGAAACATTTATTATTAAGAATAACTAAAATAATAATATTAATAATAACTATCATTATAATAATAATAATTATTATTATTATTATTATTATTTATTTAAATTATTCAATCAAAATTTATTTCAATTTAATTTCTATCAATTTTATTTTATTTCAATAAAACTTCATCAATTTATAATAATAATAATAATAATTTATTTAAATTAATCATTCACAATTTATTTCAATTTAATTTGTAGCAATTTTATTTTATTTCAATAAAACTTTATCAATTTATAATAACTCACATCTCATTCTAACATAATTTATAATAATTATATTTTATTTTAAATTATTTTCATATTCAAGAATAAAATAATAATCTTTTCATAACCCATCACATAATACAAACAATCTAACTTTTATCTTTCTTTCGTCTCTAATTCACGTAAATTCCCTGTTTCAAATTCACTCCGAGAAACAGATACAGGCTTGTGTTAGGTAGTTCCGTTGTTTGTTCTGTTAGTGTTGTGTTGGCCAAAATGGCGTAGTTGAGTTTACCGAAAAATATGTTTTTGGAACACGTGATGCATATTTGGTGGGAGGTGCTAACTGTATTTTCGTATTCATGTTTCTAGAAGACTAGTTTTATAATTTGGAAAACTCATTCCGGATGCATTGAAAATAGACTATTCCAAAACACGTAATTCGGAATTGGTGGAGAATTTTTTTTCAAAAACTGTATTTCGAGATTACGTTCCCAAATGTTCATTTTAGGAACATTTTCTCGAGAGGTCACTCTTAATGTTATTTCATTAATATACCATCCCAAAGATTTTTCGTTTAGGTTTCTATATAACTTATATTAAAAAGTAAAAAACAAAACAAAACAAAAATCTTAGAGTTTCTACCATACTTAATAATTTTACATCAATATGATAAGTTCATGTTTAAAATAATTTTTTAAATATTTATTTTTCATTTCATCTATTTTTATTATCTCTTTTAAAGATAAAACCGTAACTAATAAAATTTCAAAATAAACAATACTCTATATATGTATAATAATTAATCTTAACAATATCATTTAATGCACTTGAAATAAATTTATCGTGTAAACGATGGTGGAACATTCAATCTCTTAAACTCTTAATAAATATATTATAAATTCATACTTCGTAGTCCACTGTTTTTTTTTCCAACTTGTGTTATAAATGTTGAGCGTAGTGAAAATATTTTCTCTTCTCCCGTTAATGTTTATTATAATTTATTTAATTATTTAATATTTTTACTTTCAATCAAGATTTTGAACAAAAACATGTTTGGTAAAAAAAAATTCTTATAAAACAAATAAATTAACTTTATTGAGAAAGTTCAATATAGTAATTTTCAAATAATAACTTAGTATAATATTACAAAATTGGGTATTTATAATTGAGTCTTTATTAGTTTATTTTGTTTATAAAGTATTCAAAAAATTAATATTTTTGTATTGAATTCCTAATATTTAATTTTTCGATTAATTGAATTGCGTAGTTATTATCTTACTTTTTCACCATAGTTAGTGTATAATATGTATCTGAGACCATTTTGATCTATATCTTTGAGGTTGTCTCAAGCTTCCTTAATACCACATCGGTTCATTATGACTGATATTCCATTGTTTTTCTATGACCAAAATGATCTCGAATCATACCTACCTAGTATCATTTCAAACAGCTGTGAACACGAATCATACCTACCTAGTATCATTTCAAACAGCTGTGAACATATGCAATGACTGTGATCACTTTGGCATTATCACATTGTGTCAGTAAGGATTAAGGTTAGGAAGTTAAATGTATTAGCATATCATTAAGCAAGTTAATTACCATTAAGCAAGTTAATTACCATGATTATTCATGTGGACTAGGCATAGTAAGGGTCCACAAACATAATATAAATAACACAAAAATAATTAATTACTTGTTCATTATTACAATATTTATTATTTTTGCTGATGTATACCACTAACTTGAGTGTTAAAGTTTCTTTTGTAAGTAAACTTAATATAAATAACAGACTTAACAAGGTAATTAATTATGTTTTTATTATTACAACACTTATTACTCTCGTCGATACACATCTTTGACTTGAGTATTAAAGTATCTTTCGCAAAAACATTCATTCTCGGCTTAGAACGAGACCTAAATTAAGAGACATATCGGCTAGAAGGTTAAAGAGTGAAAGAAAAAAAAGTTTATTGTGGAGTCTTTGCACTATTTTTTTTGTCCTACAAGAATAATTATTTATCTTTGGTTAAGAAATATAATTATGTCTTTTGATTAATATAAAATAATATTGTTATAAAACGACGAATTAATTGTTGTCGTGAAAAATTGTTTGGATAATATGAACAATTTCATCAATAAAAATTGTTTGGAAGCTATCAAGAAGAATGGCGACATCGTTATCCAATACGTTTTCAATAAAAGTAATATCATTTGTATATTAAACTCGTACTCTACATCTATTAATACATAGAAACAAGTAAACAAAATTATAAATCAATATAACATCTTCATCACCAAACTAATGGAAAAAAAGTATATCAAAATTTATTACAAACTTGAAACTTACTTAATCCTGGTCTAGAAAACAAGGTTGACATTTGAGTTTCTATTTTTCTTGTATTTTCTTAAATCTCCTCCCATTGATGTCTTATCTATTTTTTTAAAAAAAATAAAAATGTAAATAAAATATAAAAAAATATTGATGAAAAATAAAATACTTGTTGAGAAATTTAAGTTGTTAATTAAGTATATAGTATTTATAAATTTGAATCAATAAATTGTTAAAAGCATATTTATTTTTGTAAATCAAAATAAAAAATGTTAATAAAATTATTTGATTATATTAAAAATTCAACATCAATCAGATATGTATCAATAATTATAAGTAGATTATATAAGAATGTGTTAGATTTAAATTTTATTCATATATATATATATATATATATATATATATATATATATATATATAATTTTATTATGACACTTATTCATTCAAATATTTAATTTTTTATCCCAAATTTTATAAATATAATCAAATGAAGCCAATTCTCATTTTACAAAAAAGCAAATCATACGCAAACAATCTTTCTAAGACTATATTCACTTTAGAAGATTGATTTGGGAAAAGTTAATGGATATATTTGAGGACATTTAAGGATTAATTGATTGTTGTTCATTTTAGTGAGTTTGAAAGTGAGTGAAGGTGAATTTGAAAGTAAAGTTTGTAAAGATTAGTGTAGGATTTGATCAATGTGACAGATAAAAAAAATTTGTTTAATTGATAAAAATTATATCTTTAGTAGGAAAAGTAATATAAAATTGTAATTGTAAAAATTATTATAAAAAGAGAAAAGAATAAAAATGAATTTTTAACATGAAAAAATTGTATTATTATTATTATTTTATTTTCATTATTACTATTATTATTAGTATTACTATTATCATTATCATTATTATTATTATTATTATTATTATTATTATTATTATTATTATTATTATTATTACTTTATGTTTTGTCAAAATATGGTTTTAATTTCAATTGTTATATTTTTTTTTCAAATTGTAAAATAGATCTTAAAACATCTTATTATATTATTATTATTATAATTATTATTAGTAAAAATATAAGTAAAAGAATGTAAAATTAATAAAAAAAAGATCTAATACAGGGGTAAGTCACCCCTCATTTCTCTGGCTGAAACGATAATTGGTTCTTATCCCAATTCCTTTTCTTCTTCTTTTTTTACCTATTTTTTTTCTTCTTTTCTATTTTAACTTACACAGTTCCAAAAAGCATTGCAATAAGGTGAGGAGGAATAAAAACCTATGTTTCTTTGAGATAAAGTATAGAATAGGAAGACAAAAAAGAAAGAAACAATAAAATAAAATTAAACAAAAATCATAGTAAACATCATCATAAATTGTCGCTCCTTCAAAATGGAAGAGATCCCGCAAATCAACGTTGATCTCAAATCTATAAATCTAAACAGGAACAATATCTGCATATCCATATATGTTATTCTTTCCCAACAGTAAATGTATTCAATTGAATAAAGCCTAAATAAATACTATTAAAAAAAAATTAATAAAATACTAATAACATTCCAATATTTATATAAAAAAGTTATGTTTTTATTTTAAAGGTTTATATGAAGAGCGGAGAAAAATAGATAAATGAAAAATATTAATTAATAAGATAGGAATAGGAACGGTAGAGGTTGGCGTGAGGCAGAACGTGGAGAAGCGCGTGAGAGATGGCTGGAGACGGAAGGGAAATCAAAATCACGCGAATCCCACATCACAGAGTGTCCACGTAAGCAAACGGAATCTTCAGAGTATATTTGTGCCACCTGGCAACGCATCACACCCACACTCAAAAATATCCCAGACCAACCATTCATTTATTTTCAAATTTTTAATCAATTGAAAAAGGAAATGATTTAATTATTATTATTATTATCCATTAATAGTAATTATTAAAGTGTGAATTTACAATAGAGGCCACAGAAAAAAAGGGTTGGTGTTCCCTGAGGAGGATACACCTGGCGACGCCTGACACCACAAAACCATACACTCCCATTCCTTCTCCATGCTTTCATTCCACACTACCTAGCTCTTCTTCCTTTCACAATTATTATCACCCGTCTCATTTACTCCAATGTCCAAATTCTTCTTAGTTATCTTTTTTATCCCAATATTTAATATTTCCATATATTTTACTTCTTTAACTTCAACAAAACTATTATATAAAATTAAATTTTCTTTTTAAATACTTAATCTTATACATATTTAATAGTTGAATAAAATTCTTAGTTAAATTCAAACAATCTTATTCTAATTCATTTATTTACTGATTATGCTCTGCGTATATTATTTGCTCGTGTTAATATTATTTTATTATATCAAAAGTACATTCTTAATTTTCGGAAAAACAAAACAAAACATGTGCTTGGTTTTATAATATGATCAATCAAAGTCATGAAATGAGAAATTGGGGCCGAGAATCATATAAGACAACACCTCTTCTCATGTCTAGTCAACGTATTTTCAGTGTTCATTATGTTATTCTTTCGTTTATATCTACTAGTTGTAATGCTATAAAAAAAATAAAAAAATTACTTAAATGGGTTGTTTAAATATGAATATGTTGACTAATAAGATTTTCATTAAAAAAATTCTTGTAAATAGGTTTTTGAAAAATATAATTTCTTTATATGTAATTTTTCATATCAAATATATTACATACGTGAAATTTTTTAAACATCATTTATATGAGAATTTTAATAAAAAAACTTATAAGTGAATCATCTTTCTATGCTCAAGTTGAATATTTGTGTAAAAAATCATGTGATATTATCATTCTCAATTTAGTGTGTTTTAAAATATCGATTTAGAACATAAATCATGCTTCATCTAATTTGTTTTGTTTTGTTTTTATTAAAACATCAATGATTGAATAAAATTATTTGAAATTATTCTTAAAAATGTGGAAATTATCTCTCTGAAAAAATAGAAGAAAACCATGCTCATTAAATACGTGGAAGTTAACATAAGTTGGTTATTTAAAGAAATTACTAATGAAAAAAAAAGAAAAAACCTATTCTCTTTTCTAATTATATTGTATTGTTGTAATAAGAGCTTATTAAAGTTGGATCACTAGTCAAGAATTTACCATGATGTCAAAATTAAAATAAAAACATGAAGTACACAAATTTCGACTCATAAAAACATCAATGAGGATGTTACAAGAGCAAAAACTCCCTTGCTACACGCAAAAGAAAACACATTAATTGTGTTTAAATATTGATAATATGCAATAAAGATGACGTAGGACACACTTTTTAATATTATTCGTACAAAATCAATAACTTATATAATCGAAATTTTAAACATAGATCATGTGATATCTTTCACATTTTAACTTCTCTCAGCTATATTTTTCAGAGTTCCATAGATATTTTATTAAAATTAAAAAATATATTTATTATAAAAATAAAAAATTATCAAATATCATTTTAAAAAAAACGGGATGTTACACCGATAACCTCGTGTGTAGAAAAAAAGAAGAACAAATAGTGTGAGGAAAGAAGGAGAATGAAATATATAAAAGAAAAAGGAAACAGAGAGAGAAAACTGAACAATGTGTTGTAAATAAAGTGGAAATTATAGACAAATTAAAATTAAATTGTTTTTGATTAAAAAAATTATAAATATAAAATAAGAGAATAGTAGAATTACCTTTCTACCTTTAAAGATTTAAATTAAATTGTTTTAATCGAATTCTTCACTAGATGTTTTATTCAAATATTTTTACAACTTATTTAAATATGCGAAGTGTTATTGGAACTATTTTTGTCCCTTATCAAATATTCGAAGTTGTTTTTACCAATTATTCAAATACATAAAATGCTAACAAAGACGCGAATGTCTTCCTTTTATTCAAATTTATATTTCATCATTCGAATAATAATGCAAGTTACGTGAAACTCTGAGTTGTTATTTGAATTATATCAATTATATTCAAATATCTTATACTTCGAATCTGGCAATTCAAATATCATATGAATTATCTATTATTGTATTATTTTTATATGTTAATGCTCTCTTCTTTAGTCTTGATCTAAAAAGATCCAATGAGTACCATAATTAAACCGTTTTATTCCAATAATATTGAAAAGAGAAAGAAAAAATATTATTATTATAAAGAAAAACGAATTTTTGGTTTCGAAATAAAAAAAGATGAAACGGCAGAGTACAGAAGCTGCAGAGGTTGGAATTTCCTTTATAAATTTCGCCGACAATCAGAGCCTCTTTCTTCCCTTTCTTTTTTTCCTTTCTTCAAATCTTCCAACGGAGAGAGAAAGTAAAAAGAAAAAGAAAATCGCACAAAATAAACAGAGAGAAAAAGAAAAGAATAAAAAAAACACAAACTTTCGAAACGATCGTCTTTCGTGTGAGTGGAAGATGAAGAAGTGCGAACTGTGTAAGCTTCCGGCCAGGATTTTCTGCGAGTCGGACCAGGCCAGCTTATGCTGGGACTGCGACGCAAAGGTTCACGGCGCAAACTTCTTGGTCGCCAGACACTCGCGAACCCTACTCTGCCGTACGTGCCACTCTCCCACGCCGTGGAAGGCCGCCGGAGCCAGACTCTCTAACGCCGCCTCCATCTGCCACCGCTGCGCCGCCTCCGCCGCAGAAGAACCGGACGAGACCGAATCCGGCAATGACGAGGAACCAAGCACGGAGGATGACGATGTCTCCGGCGAGGAAGACGGCGAGAACCAGGTCGTGCCGTGGTCCTCCACACCGCCTCCGCCGGCGAGCTCCTCCAGCAGCGAGTGGTCGTCGTTCAGCGGGTGCAAAAACGACGACGACGAAGGTGCTTCTGTTTCCGTATGTGAACCGGAAACGACAACATCCTCGTTGAAACGACAACGCGAGAACGACGACGACGGTGTATCCGGCCGTGATCCGCAGGTTTGCTTTATTTAATTTTTGTTTCCGACGACGAACAATCGCTTATTTGTATATATTATTTTTATTTATTAATTTAATTATTTATGTTGGTTTATTGCGTGAAAGCAGGGGTTTGGAAGGGTTGCGCATCTCAACGGAGGTGGCGTATGACGGAGGATGAGGATGATTGTTGGAGGAGATTTCAACCACTCGCTACGACGACGTTTCGTGTTGGGGAAAGCAAGAGTCTCTGAACCGTACGATGGACCAAGATATTTTAGCTCTTTCATCATTAACTTATAATCTAACCGCTTACAATAGAGTACTGGTTTTTTACTGTAGGATGATTATGATGTTGTGTGTTTAACAACAAGTTTTCCTTTATTGGTTTCTAATTTAAGACAAAGTTAGCATATAATCTTGATTACTGGAAGTTGTAACCCTTTTATATGTCTAAATAAAATGTCCGATTAATTTTTGAATTTTTGTATGGTTTAGTGCAGAGAATAGAATTAGAAAGAGTTGATAAAAGATTATAGTTATAATTAAGAAAATGGGAGTGGTTAGCATTTAGCGGTGGTTAGAGACGTTGGTGAAGGTGTGGCTGTGTGAAAGTGAAGATTTTTTCTCTTTCCTTAAAAGGGTGTGAGGTGAGAGTTGCTGTGCTAGGTTTGATGTGCGTGTCATGTTGTAGGACCTCACAGCACAACCACAACCAAGTGTAGTGTGTGAACAAAATGAAGAATAATGAAAGGTGCAATGCATCAAAGAAGCACATCACTAGCTACTACACATTTATGTTTACGTGTACGACTAGGTAGGGCTCAAATTAGAGATAAGTGTAAAGTGAACAAACCCCAATTTCTAATTGAATGAATGATACAAACTATAAATAGAAGGAGTTGAATGCGATATAGCGCACCACTTCCTTGTCGCCTGCCTGCATTTCAACATAAACTCATCAATTAACTAATAAAATGAACCCAACGCCCTCAGCAGCTTGGTGTTTCCAGATATTATACCATAATTTGGTATTTTAAAATTGAGGTATCTTGCACGCCTAATTGCCATCATTTCTTGATTTGGGGTGTAATTATGCATCCTAAGTTGAGGTGTCTTAAATGTGTATTAACATGTCAAGTAAATTAGGTTGATTTTCTGTATAATGTATGGCTTCACAATTTATTATATATTTATCCGAATCCATGGGTTCATGGAACTCACTTCAAATGTTTGTATTTTCTCTTTAAACTAAATAAAATAATAGATTTGTTTTAGCTAATCGTACACAACTCTACGATATTCAATAAAATAGCAATAATAATATTTTAACACAAATTTTACATTTGACGTTATCTTTTATTTTTATTTTTTGAAAAAGTATAAAAATTCATTTTTTTATAATTATTTAATTCTTGTATTGTATTATGTATTAAATGAATATAACTTTAAAAAGTATAAAAATTCATTTCTATCATTATATATTAAATGAATATAAAAGTGTATCATCTTATCATTGTTTATAAAAGAATTAACAAATAAAATTTATATTATAAAAGAATTAACAAATAAAATTTATATTATAAAAGAATTAACAAATAAAATTTATATTATAAAAGAATTAACAAATAAAATTTATATTATAAAAGAATTAACAAATAAAAATTATATTATAAAAGAATTAACAAATAAAAATTATATTAGAAAAGAATTAACAAATCAAATAAAATTTATATTATAAAAGAATTAACAAATAAAATTTATATTATAAAAGAATTAACAAATAAAATTTATATTATAAAAGAATTAACAAATAAAATTTATATTATAAAAGAATTAACAAATAAAATTTATATTATAAAATAGTTAACAAATAGGATTTATATTATAAAATAGCGTATGATGATAAATTATGTTCCTTATTGTAAATAATTTTGAATTATAACTTGGAAGTCGCCTCTAGTTTGCCTTTCTAAGGGCAATTATAATAAAACTATACTTAACAAAATGTTAGTTTTATTTGTTTATTTCATAATTAAAATAACTAGTAGTGGATAATGCATACTGGATATAATAGTTATTGTTAATAGTAATATTGTCAAATGTTTTATTAGTAGTCTTCAAATTGAATGAATACATGGTTTTGACCCTCAAATTGAATGAATTTAAATTATCTATTTGAGTATATATATTTTTTAATTTAGAATGTAAAATGTTGTATGGAAATTTGGTTTAGGATGAAATTAACATGTCTTTTGTATTTTATTTTTACAATAATAAAAAAATTGTGTAAGCGAATTTCAAGAAAAAATACAAAAAATTAAATAGATAAAAGAAGAAAGTGGAATAAGATAAAGATGAAGACGTCACAATCTAATAAATTGATAAGTCAACGAAGATTCGTTCAAAAAATTGTAATTTTTTTATTAAAACTATAGTTGAAGATGCCATGATCTAAAAAATTGATAAATTAAGGAAGATTCGTCATAAAGAAATTCATCTTTGATAAGAATCAGAATTCTAACCCAAGTACCATAAACTTCCTTTCAATGAAAAATCAATATTCATGTAATGATCATCTAAGATGTCTACATATGTATTTGGTTCCCTATATAGACACAAATGTTTAAGCTACCTAAGAAATCCTAAAAAAACAAAAACTTAAAAATTCAAAAACAAAAATTAAAAGAAAATTACAAATAATTTTAATTTACTAAAAGTATCTCATAATTGTGTTTCAAGTCATGATCTTCATATCTTTTAAACTGCAAAGACTCATCTTCAAGTTCCTCTTGCATTGAATTAAGGGATAATCTTCTATCATTTAATCTCACAAGGACTCTCGATCTCTTAAATAATTTTTTCCTACTTCTCGATACCCTCAACACTTATATGTTACCTTTATTAGATCAATCGAAATAAATCCAAATTCATCAATATGTACTTTAATGGTGTTATCAATCCATTTAAAATTAAAAGCAAACACTCTAAATTTAATGTAATCAATCCCAAATTTCTTTAATGACTCTAATGGAACTTATAGAAGCCATCATGAGATTCTTATTTTTTTTCATCTAGAAAAAAGCATGGGCTTTGCCTTAAAAGTGACATCATTATTTTGGCACAATATTTTAGTCATTTTTAAACTTTATATAATGCATGTTATGATATCAAAGTTAAGTCCTTGTGCTAATAATTTTAATTTCCTAACATCACAATCTTCTTAGGAAATTGTCTTTAAATCGGTTGAGAAAAAAAATTATGCTTATTCAACAATCATTTTCCATTTGTAAGAGGGTTTGGAGACTTTAACAATGTTTTATGTGTATCTATGAAAACAAGAAGTCATCAGTTTTATTAAATTTATATAAATGGTCTTGGAGGAGTTCATCATGATATTTTGGAACTACTCTTACACCTCTTTTACCTTCACCTCCATTCATTGTCATGTTGAGACTTTAGAATGCCTATAACTTCTACTTGTATTTGAAGAGTATTTTTGTGGTACTTTTATTTCTTATAAGCACTCATAAAAGTTTTTCTTTTCATCTTTTAACAAAGTATGACGTGTTGGATACAAATATGTTCATTTATCATAAGCTTATGCTTGTAACTCCAAACAAAAACCATTGTAACTAGATATTTGTTAGCATTTAAATAATATTTTATCTTCCCTAATGTTTATCAATGTGCCAATTAAACTATCACATACAATATTGTCCATATGCATTGCACATATGCAATGTCCACCATCTAGTTTAGACTAATATAAAAGTTGATTAATATGCTTTTCTTTCATTATTTTGATAATAAATTTCATTTGAGTTTTCCTAAATACATTTATTTTAACTTATGGTAACTTGTGTTTCCTTTAAATATAGGACAAATATGATCTAAACTGAAAATCGCCTTTTGATATGTCTCAAATACCTCAACTTCTTCATTCACAACAATCTCAATTTTAGGTTAGGTTCGCTTGGTCCTGATATTAGAATAAGCAACATCACAATTTATTTTTTCATACACAATAACAAGACAAGTTATGTAAGGACTTAAAAAATATCTAAGAGTAGAAGTAGTCTTTATAAATGAAACTCAGTTATTTTATTATTAAAAAGTTGAGTTATAAATAGAATAATTAGTTAATCAAGTTTTATTTTATAAAAACTACTATCTCTTTAAAATTTATCAAATTTTCTTACCTCTACACTTTCTCTAAGATTTTGATTGATTTACTTATTTGTTTAAAGATTGAAGTGCACCATAGGAGTCTTGACATAGAAACCTAATCAATCAAAATGTTATTTTAAGTAAGTTCATTTCTACCCTTTCTTTTGAATCAATTTTTAGAAGTTTTGCATGTGTGTGATATTGGACCTTTGCATGTGATATTGACTAGGATTGCTAGGATGTGTTTAAATGGTTAATATGAGTTTTTTACGTATAGGTAGAGCATCATGTGAGAGCTAGAGTTTTGGAGCTTACTTAAGCTAAAAGCTCAAGCCGAGACAAAGGAAGCTTGCTATTAGATTATTTTTCTATTATATTGGCTAATTTGGTTGTGTGAATGAGATCTTTGATGAGTAGTAGTGATAGAGGATTATCCCTTGATTCTAATACAAGAAGAACTTGAGGAGAAATCATTGCAATTCAAAGGATCTATGACAAGGTTAAGAACCAAAAGCTTGGAAGAACATATCTCTTTGAAGCACTAGACGCTCCATGAAGCTTGAAATTTAAAGGACATGAAGGTCATGGCTTGGAGCACACTTATAGAATAACTTTTAAGCATTTAAAGCGTCTATAACTTCTTTTAATTTTGTAAGTTTGTCGAGTGAGCCGCCTATCTCGTTGGACAAGGGTGTTGAGTTATTACTGGATGAGAAAGATGTTTCGTTGGGCGAACAATTCGATTCTGTTTTTGAATTTTTGAGTTATTTTGAGGCCCAATGTTTTAGGGCCTTTCTTTTAAGGTTTCGTAGGATGCTTATTTCTATTCTATTTATACTTTGACTATAAACAGATGTAAGGGGACCTTGGTTGGTTATTATGTGAAATTGGTTTTCGTTTAAAAGAGGATTCTCTTGGTTCTTATTATAGAACACCAATTCTTGTCAAAAATTGAACTCTTCTCAAAAATCGAATTCTTTGTGACAAATCTTCTTTTACTTATTAATCTGCTATCTTATTTTGTGTTATTCTTATATATCCTTTGGTATTTTTTGATATATTTTTCTATTTTGAAGAAGGAATCCAAATTCAGAAACGATAATAATCTTTCCTAGATAGGATCATATAAAGTAGGCTTAATATCCCTGATGGTCCCTATTTTCGTTAGGTGTGTTCGATTTGGTCCCATTTTTTTTGTTCAATGTTGTCCTAAAGAATGTAATTTTTGTTCAATTTAGTCCTTTTTGCAAACGACGTTTAAATCGTTAATGGCAGACAGTCCAGATGTGCACAAGACTAATGAGATGACATTTAACTTCTGCCATGTCAACATCTTCTTCAACCTTCAACCCAAAATTAGGGTTCTGCATTTGGGGGAAACCTTCCTACGCCTGCGCCGCGAGAAGAAGGAAAACGTTGCTCGCAGTTTTGCTTCAATAGAGGATGATTTCGCGAATTCTACGGCTCATGGTAGCATGAAGAAGACAAACCTAGTTGTGTAAGAAAGCACTCATGGTGGCCGGTGGAGGCAAGCAGCGACGCGATTCTAGGTTTCTTTGATTTGGGATTTTTCTGGATTTCGTTGTGGTTCTCTGCAGGTTGGAGAAGATGACGACCTTAGAGCTTTGCGCGACGGTGACAAGGATTGTTACGCTGATGAAACTCTCGATTTGGATGATTCATGGCTGATGCGCGAGAATGAAGATTCGAATGGAGTTCGAGATTAGGGTGGCTTGCGACATTATTGACGATGAAAACTTAGCGGTTTGGGTGGTGCGATTCAGCTTTCTCTGTTTCTGGCGGTTTGGGTGGGCGGCTTGAGAAAATCCTATGATGACGAAGGCGTGAAGGTGATCTGGGTAGCGCAGCGGCCTGAGGAGAGTTTCGTGATTTAGGGGAGATCGCGAATTTGATGGTGGTGGCCATGAAAGTTGCGCGTGATGGCTGCCATGGTTCTCTACAGGAGCGGCTTCACGGCGGCATGGTGACTTTGAATGATCTCTGTGGCGGCGGTGGCATTAGGGTTCGGTGGTGGCGCTAGGGTTTCGGTTTCTGTTTGGGCTGAAGGTTGAAGAAGATGGTGACGTGGCATAAGTTAAATGTCATCTCATTAGTCTTGTGCACACTTGGACTGTCTGTCGTTAACGATTTAAACGCCGTTTGAAAAAAGGACTAAATTGAACAAAAATTACATTCTTTAGGACAACATTGAACATAAAAAAAAACTGGGACCAAATTGAACGCACCTAACGAAAATAGGGATCATCAAAGGTATTAAGCCTATAAAGTAATGTTATATGTTTTTTAGATGTGAAAATACATGGATGTTTGATTGATAAGATGATTTGTCCCATTATAAGTTCAATTGATATATCAAAGAGTCAAAAATTCATATGAGGAGGACTTAGTTCTTGATTATGTGGTTATCACTAGTAAAAAACAGCATATAACGTCACACTTTCAACGTTGAACCACTGAATAACCAACGTTAAAAATTACTGGTGGCAGTTTTGTAAATAAATGCAATTATTAAACATCGTTTAGAATTGTAATTCGACGTAAAATGATATAAAACGTCGAATGCCACAACGTTCGACGTCAAAAGGTTAGTGAATTCAATAAAAATTTGAGCGGGAGATTGAAAATTCATTCACTTTATCTTAGCGCGCGAGACGCTATTCTTTTCTCAAACTTTTCTCGAACGAAGTTTGACTACCATCACATGTAATCTTTCTTTCATTTGATACAAATGCATGTTAATTAACTACTTTATGTATGATTTTCATTTGTTTTGACCAATTATTTTCGTGCTTTTGTCCTTCATAGGCGCATTCTGTTTTCTCTCTCACTGGTGATGATACTTTATTCCAACGAACCCACCTTTTGAAGATTAGTTTTCGTTTTCGTTTTGAAGAACTTATTTTTTGAACTTGTTTGTTGTTTTTTTGTTGAACTTGTTTGTTGTTGTTGTTTGGTTGAATTTGTTTGTTGTTGTTGTTTGATTGAACTTGTTTGTTGTTGGTTATTATTGTTTGTTGTTGATACTACACTACACATTCATAGTTTTTGCTTTATAAAATACCAAAAACTGAAATTTATTGTTTTTCTATTTTTCAGGCCTCGTAGAGTTGTAAAAACGGATTACAAATAATTAAAAAAAACAAAAAAAAAGTTTATTAACGTCGTACATTGACAAAATTCGACATTAAGTTAACGTCGTATATTGACAAAATTCGACGTTAATTTAACGTTTCCTAATATGACGTCGTTCGTGAATTCGTCTTTAAAAGCCCAAAATATTTGACGTTGTACGCGATTTTTGTACTAGTGTATATGCAGCGGAGAGGTGATATGATAGGTGTAGAATCTTTAAGTCTAATTCAATGCAAGGGTCTTCTAGATGTATAATATATTGTCGATAATGATTATTGTACGAATGATATGATGCATTTGTTTGGATGTGATGTTTTATAGATGATTATGTTCTGTTAATAAATATGTTGTTTTACCATGTCTTGTTGGATTGTAGTTTTTATCTACTATGATAATGTATTATACAAAAGTAAAGTATGTTGCACATGGGTGTACTAATTAGGGCTGGGCATAATTCACCAAACTGTACTGAAACTACAATTAACTGAATTATATTATACTTAAAAAAACTAAACTTATTTTAACTAAAACTTATTAAACTATTTTACAGTTCAGTTAAAACAAACTGAACTCTACATAATTTAAGTGCAGTTAACTATGAACCACAGTTTCTCCCTAACTGAGAATTTCACCCCCAAATTGAAAACCCTTGAAGCTAGGGTTCGAAAGGATTAGGGCTGCTGTGTGCTTCTTCATGTGGCAGCCGTGTTTTTCTCTGTGTGGGATCTTCTTCCAGCTCTCTAATCACCATGCCAATCTTCTCTGCTGCTGGACCGTGAAGGTCTTCTTCAAGGTGTTGGACGTCTTCTTCTTGTTGCTGGACGTCTTCTTCTTGTTGTTGGACCGTGAAGGTCCTTGGACAGCCATCCATGCATCCACTTCTTCCAGCTGCAATTTACGTGAAGTTTCTTCTCCTCCGTGAACATGTTGGCTGGCTTTTCCAATGAAAAAGATCACTTTCTTGGGTGGATGGATCCCATAGGACGAGACATCACTCCACTTTGCTCCGTGTTCTTTTCTTCCTTTCAGCATGAGTTCCCATGTGTTTGTCGTCTACAAATTCTTTAATCAACAAAAGTAAGAAAAGGGGGCCATGTGTCCTTGTATTATTTTATTTTCCAGACACTTCAACAAATGAGCACAAAGTGTAATATAAATTAGTTTACTCAACTGCACTGTACTATGAGTGGACTAGTGGACTAAAAACCAGTGCAGTTCAGTTCACCCGAACTACTTTTAGTTCAGTTTAGTTTAGGAGAACTGTTTTATAGTTAATTGCAAATTTTTATAGTATAGTGCAGTGCAGTATACTTTGCCCACCCCTAGTACTAATATTGAGGTAATACTAAAACATTAGTATCAATGTAACCACAAAGTAGGAACATTAAGTCATAAATAATCAATAAAATGGGTTGAAAATTATGTTTACTACATAAGTTACGATAAAGATTCATCCCATTAGTTACAAGACCAAACCTAAGATTTCTTGGATCACTCCCAACCCGATTTTTCAATTATGTTGAATCAGTTGCATGCCCTGACAATTTGACACTTTCTTCCGTCTACAAGCCATGTAAGGTCTTCTACAACATTATTATTAGCAAACAGTTAAGTCATGGAATAATTAAAAGACACCTAGGTACTGATGTATCTATAATACATTAATTTTCTATATAAATTTTACATTTATTGTGCTTTAATTGATCATATTTTGTAAGTAAACAACCCTTTTAGCTTATAATTATAGAATGAAGCACTAAGAAGCAGAAAAATTAGAAATTGATGAATTTCTTATAATTTGCATGAATTTCACAAAGAATTAAAGGGTGTGTGGCTTAGGCCCATAAAACGGTGTCGAGCACTATACATAGACAATTAAGAAAACCATCATGAGGAGAAAACCTCAAACACCTACCTGAGAAAAGGCGATTATAGCTCAAGCTCTAAAACTTGTGTTGAGAGCTAAGAAAGACAATTTGGAAAAATCTATAATGTAACTTTTGCAGTTGAACCTCAAGATGGCACTGAGTACTTAAGGCTGTTAAGAAAATCCTGCATAAAGGGAAACCTCTGTGGTTGAGCGCCACAAAAAAAAATCTATAAATACAAAGCTTGTGTCCTAATTTTAGGCATTGAGTGGATAAGTAACTAAGTAATAGTAGAGTAGAAACAAATATGTGAGACTAGAAAAACTATGTTCTTATTGTAAATATTATATGTCTAGACGTAGCTGGGTTTGTATTACAATACTCTACTCCATTAGTAGTAGATTTTTCTAAGGTGATATCGATGGAATAATAACATTCCTATACTTTCTTTTCATTTATGTAACTTATCTTTTAGATGTTTATACTTTCCTTTGGTTTAGTTTATACTTAATGTTTGTCTCGGAGTTAACTTAGAAAATGATCTTGTTGTTGGAAGATGCTAAAAGTAAGATTTCAAAAGTTGAACTAACTAAATCAAATCAAGTAAAACAATTGCCTAGGATGGAGCTGTGCATTTGCCCCTACTGTTATGGGGATTTTCCCATAAGCAACCATAGAACTTTTCTCCTTAACTAGTTAATGATTTGGGTCTTCTAATCATAGAAGATTTAATGAACTCGGAGTTCCCAACACTAAAAGTCTTAAATTCTTAACCTTTTCCATGTTAGGAAAATGTTTATATGATGGGAGTTGTTTGTAATCAAGTGGTGGGGCATGCCGTGCTTTTTTTTCCCAACAATCAGAAAGTGAGGGTTTTTATTTTATCTGTAATTGGGTACGTGTGTTGCAATTGGCCTAAGGAAGTGAAAATCACTGCTTGAGGGCCTCAAGCTTGCAGTTCCTTTCAACAATGGTGATTTAGGCCTCATTTTGATTTTCTTTGTTCTCATGATGTTTTACATTTTAAGTTCATTCACTTATAATTGCTTATTTTCACATAAAAAATTGTGATTGTGGTGTGTCATCATTTATCTGACTTTCTTTCTTCTTGGCAGGTTTTATGGCTGAATTTTTACACATTTTTGAAGATTTTGATGAGGAACTTACAAATTTGAATATGCTCCCCATTGAAATCATTTTAGCCTTTTAATTGTTAGAAATGACACATTTCAAATTAATAATGAGGTGAAATTATGATGAAATAATCATTTGGGTGGAGAAGATATTTAGGACTTCTAGTTATCAAAGGTTTTTGTGATGCTTTAAATTTAATGTTTAAAAAGTAATAACCCATTTGTCATGGAATTTGATGTTTTCGCTAATGGAGGGTTAGGAATTAAACCTAGCAGACATGTAACTACAAATATATTTTATTTTCTTTGGTCAATGAGCGGTTCAGAATTTTGCATAGTGAATTTGTTTGTCTCAACTGTTAGGCAATGTTACTAATTTGTTGAAAATGAAGATTGTTCGTGCCACTTTAGCTCTTAAACACTATTTCAAGTATATGGATCATAACATTGGCTTTTCATAGCAAAAACAATGCTAGAATAATGTTTTCTCTTTAAAACTCTTAGATGATGGGATTGAGATGCATTTTTCAACAAACCATCTTGGAAAAAGTCTTAAGATTCTTGCATGAAATTCTTTGGTTTACTCCTTAATGTAATAAACTATTGTCTTTTCTCATCTTTTCAAGTTGTTCTGGCTTAAATTTTGTGCATCAGAACAATGATTTTGATAAGTGGAACATCATAGTTTTTTTGTAACTATTGCTTTAAGTTTTTGGTTATGATATATGATAGTATGAGTGTGAAGGATATACTTATGTGAATTATTAAATTTTATAAATTTAGTCATAACATATATTTAAATTCAATCATTAACATTTTTATTAATTGATTTAATAAAAATTAAATCTGAATAACCTATGCTTATTTAACTTTAACCAAAATCATTTACATACAAAAATATTTGACAAATTATATGGTTAAATTAGATTTTAAAAGATTAAATTCAGATTATGTTGAACTAGTCAAGTTGGATTCAAATCTGGCCCAACTCGACTATTGATCAATCCTAACAGGAACTTATACCAAGGATGAGTAAATTGTTTAAGACTTAGATAGACATTATATGAGAAATCTACGAGTTCTTAACCTTAAAGAATAAGGAAAGTAATATCCACCACCAAGATTGTATTCAGAAGTGAAAATATATCTAATTAAGTTGAACAGAGATCTACAATCATGGAACAATTAATCTTGCATATCTAAATTAGGAGTATTTGAACATTGTTGTATTCATTGAATATATTATAATTACATCTAGACATATATAAATTGAATATAGCTTTCACTCTCAATCTATATATTTATGTATATGTACTTTCTATCCAAATTAAAAACATCAAAAACCAACTGATTTGATGCACTTGTCAATCAATCACACAATTGAATACTTTCTCTTTTTAAAACTTGATCATTCAACACTTTGTTGTGTGAAGGTGGAATTTAATCACTAATAAATAACCGAAAAAAATACGATTGTGATTTACTCCACTCTCCAGATACATTTACAAGTGAATTCTATTTTTTATTATATTCATCATTATTATCATGACCCTTGAACAGGGATAAGACATATTTGAAACTCTCCTCTATACAATATACAATATGTAATCATTACAAAAAAATGTATTATTTTTCTTGCATTACATATCCATTAAACATAAAATCTTTTTCACCTCATAGTAATGAGTTGATAATGCCTTGCCTTTGAAATCCTTTTATTTAAAACTCTACCAATTCAATGACATTATATAGTTAACAAACATGTGAAAGTTGTACAACCTAAATATAAAGGTTGCTTTGAATCACCTGAGTCATACATGTGTGCTAGACTTACCCAACCTCAAGAATCATGTTCTACCAGTGATCCTCAAAGTACATATTAGAATGTTGAGATTGAGATAATAGTGAAAGTTTTAAAAATTGTATATGTCGGGTCTACACAGTAAAACTTCTTAAAAGGCTAATTTATATTTTTTATTGGAGAAATTTAATATATATTTAAATTTCTTTTATTAAATCAAATATCATTATGTATTTGTGCTAATAATAATAAAAGTTAAATTCAAATTAAAAAAAAAAAAACTTATGAACGAGTGTCACAGGGTCAAATAAAGATAGGTCGCGCGTGTGTTCTTCGGCGTGGTGATGCTAAACGGCTGCAGCGTGGTCGTCGACGGCAGCCAGATTACTGATAGGCGGTGGGCACGTGATTAGTGACATACTTTAGCAACAGCAGCTGGAGGCAAGTGCGACGGAGATGGCGGTGCTTCGCAGTGAACGATGGTCACATGAAGGACAAAAGCTTTCGAGAAACGTGTAAGAAAAAAACACCTATTTTTGTTTTGGAAAATGGCATTAAATTCCATTTCAATGACTGTGCTGCTATTGATGGAACACCTACTGCATGATTAATTTTATATCTATTTTCATATTTTCATATTTTCATATTTTCATATTTTCATATTTTCATACATATCTCAATTATGTTCCATGCATTATTACTAGTCACGGCATAAATAGTTCTATGGTGCCACTATCTTTCTCCATAAAACTTCTATTGCTTAAAGTGAAAATAACTACGACTTTATTTTTTGTCACATTTAATGTTATTTTTTTATTTTATTTTTAAATATGGGAGGAACAATTTAACGTTCAGGAAGACTCAATCCAAATCATCCAAAACTTTAAATATTGATCAAATATATTTTTAATTTTTAAATTTTAATGTAAAATTAAAATTTATTTTTATTTAATTTTAATATATTTGGATTCTAAAATTTTAAAAATAAATAAATAAAATGAATTTAACTTAAAAGTTTTTCTTTTACTAATTTTAAATTAATATTTGACCTGAAACATATCAAATAATATAAATATTTAAATATTATCTAAAATATCATTTGAGTTTAAGAATTAAAATAATATTTAAGGCACGTTAAGTATTCCATATCAAATGATTGATTGTTAATGTGAAACTCAAATTCAAATGTTTGTGTAATTTAATACTTTTATTAAAGTGGTAGAAAAAATCGGCCGAAGACTTCCATTAAAAGAAAAAGGAATGGACATGAGATTTTAATCTTTAACAGAAAATAATTAGAATAAAATGGTGGTGGGCATTTCATATCAATAATAAACACCAAGTATAGTTTTATTGTTAGAAGATTCCAGTTTCAGACATGGATTTCAAATGTTTCAATTTCTGGGATGTACATTTTAACTTCTAATTTTGTATAATTTATATTATAATTATATATACCGTGAAACAAATTTGGTAGAGTGAGGATTTGTTGAACTTAATTTTGAATGTTTTATCCTTAACTCTTAATAATTTAATAATATAGAACATAGACGATCATATTTTCATTCTTCGTTCTTTACTAAAGAATTTGTTGTAAGTTGTTTTGTTTTTCAACCCTTTAGGGTTATTCTAATATTGTGTGTTTTCTTAATTTTATTAATGATTGTTTTTTACAATTATAATCCACTAATATTTGTGTAATCTACTTTACACTTGCATTTTTTTTTCCAAAATTCCTTCTACATTTGTGATGTACAATGAGAGTCTTCATATAGCTACTTCCTACCTTGCTAGTCAATTAAGAAACTACATTTCTTTTTACACAAAATCCAATCTCTCTTCTTATCATTTTTCACAAATTGAACTTCTTTTCTATTTAGAACGTTATGTTCCATTTGTGCATTCTTAAAATCTTTCAACGAACAAAACTTCATCCCCAATTTAAATTTGAAGGTCTTCTTCACATCATCCGCTGTACTTTGAAAACTTCTTCTTATTCAAATTAGCACTGTCATCACTATCTACATCCAAAAGCAAATAATCAATATTCACTAGTGCAGTCAGGAGAAACGACAACGGTTATTTTCGCTGATAGGCACCGGTTTCTGAAGCGAAGCATATTCAGGCGAGGTAAAAAGTGACAGGCTTTATGCCTCGGTTCAGAACCGAGGCCTAAAATGGTAAGATTATGCTTCGGTTCAAAATTAACCGAAGCAGTAACATTTTTTATTTTTTTAAATATTTTTTTTCTGGACTTTATGACTCGGTTGATGAACCGAGGTCGTTTCTCCCCATCTCCTGAATCTCACTTTCCTCCCCTACCTCTCCCTTGCCGACAACCAGTTCTCCGGCCCAATCCCTCCGCACTCTCCGCCCTCCGCCATCTCAACCTCGCCAACAACGCCTTCAACGCCACCTTCCCCTCCAACCTCGCCAATCTCTAAGTCCTTGACCTCTACAACAACAACATGATCGGTCCCTTCCCCCTCGCCGCTGCCGCCATGCCCCTCTTCCGTCATCTCCACCTCGGCAAAAACTTTTTCTCCGGCCAAATCCCTCCCGAGTATGGCCACAATCTGATACTTGTCGGTGTTGAAAGCAGTTTCGGGAGTGAAAAGTCCAAGGTATTCCCCAGATGAATTGTTGGGAATGCTCGGCTCAACATCGAATGTTGAGATGAAAAAGGAGAGGCCATCAGCGTGGATTTGTGACTCGGCGGAATTAACAACGAATGTGAACAGAGTTCCGAAGTCTGCAAGTTTCCCTGTGGTTCCGAAGTCTGCAAGGTGAACAGAGATAGATGGGTGGAATGTAAACAACACGACCATGGGATGCGATGGGATGAGTGAAGCACGTGCTTGGTGGAGGTCCAATTAATAAAAGAGGAAGTAGCCTTGTTATTTTTTAGGTTAGGAAAAACGAAGGAAAAGTTGGAGGTGATGGAGCATGGGATGTGATGGGATGAGAAAGTGTCAGTGATGGGATGTGATGGACCATGCCATTAATGTATTCCACCGGCCCTCCTTCTTTGCTTCCTCTTTCGTACTCCTCTCATCTTCTTTTATCCATTTTTTGTTTTCTCTCTCTCCATCTTAGGCCTCGGTTATGAACTGGGATCGAGGCATAAACCTCTTTTGACATCGGTTCCGTATAGAACCGAAGTACTAGATCACGTGTCAGTCCAAAACTCGCTTTTGTAGAGACGCAGGTAATTTTTTCAAAGAGTATTAGGCACCGGTTATTATTTGAACCGATGTAAAATGCTTTATATGCTTTGGATATTCTTAAACCGGTGCATATAAGTTTGTGCAAATTACAAAATTGTCACCGCTTTCAAATAGGCTTCGATTTTTCTTTGACCGAAGCCTATTAGGTGAGTTCAAAAGCATATTTTTTACTAGTGATTGTATTCTTCATTTATGTCATGATCTCCAACTTCTTCATTAATGATAAATGACCCTTTAGCAACATTGGTTATTCTTTTCACTGTTTTCTTCTTTTTTCAATCTACTCCACTTATCTAATACGTGATTAATATTTCTACGATCATGTACCACCCTCTCAATCCATTCCAAACCCATCATCATCATTTGTCATCCTTTCTTCTTCACTGTCATCCATTTTATCTACATCTAACCCTTCTTCTTTCTCAGCCATATTGACCTCTTCCTCAACCACATTGGCCTCTTCCTTTGTGATATTAACCTCTTCCTCCATGACCTATATGTGTCCTACCTCTACTTCTTCACCCATGACTTCGTTCATGACACCAATACCAATGAAGTTAATTACTTGAGCCTCATTAGGAACATGTTCCACATATATTTCAACATCTTTGTCATTGGTCTTTGCGTATTTAGCCAAGTATAATGTTTCTCTATCATCACTCAATATTATGATACTGTTGAGTAGTGTTTGTTTCGATCCCTTCCATCATAGTTTTACATCACCATCATATTTGAACTCTTTAACTATTCCTAATGCTTTGAAGTACAACCATCGATCATGATCGATTCTTTTAATTACATGTATCTCTCCACTAACATATTGCAGTCTCATGTTGTTTTTGAACTTTCCCATATGATGCAAAACCATATTGAACCCCATTTGGAAACTAACATTGTAACATCAACACTTAAAATCAAACAACCACAAACCTAAATGCTTATCCCCAACATTACATAAACCAAAAAATCTCTATTCCCATGAAAATGAAAAAATGAACTTACGGTGTTTCTTTAATTGCTAAATGGCGATTTGTGTTTCTTCCAATGCTAAATAGCAATTTTTGTGTTTCTTCCAATGTTAAATGATGATTTTGTTGAAGATGAATTGCACACCACACCTCTAATCTCACATCTTAGGTGCTTTAAATTTCAATTTTAGTAAATAACCTAAATTTGAACTTCAATTTTAAATGTTAACAAAGCTAAATTTCGATTTCAATAAATAACCATAAATTTGTACATTTGTATTTACTGCGTGACACACCATTATCTAAGTTATAAAAAGTTTAATAACATTGGTATTAGAGAAATAAATCCACCAGTTTCTATAAAAAGAGATGAAAATTAATCAAAATTTTAAAGAATGACTGAGATCAAAATAACATGTTGAGGAATAAAAATATATTTAACTTTTTAGTTTTTTTTTATAAAGAACAAGTTAGATTATTAATTAAAAACACTGTTTTATTTATTTTAAAATACACACATCTATAGTTTTTTTCAAAGTTACGTAAACTTTTTTTTAGCCTTATCTTAAGGGTGCAGGAACTCTTTAGACTTTTTGTTCACATCTGAGAAGAAAAATATGTAGCTGGTTTACTTTTTCTAATTATTTTCGTTCTAATTATTTTTGTTCTAATTTTGTTACACCATATAGAGCAAATTTAGGTATTTTTACTCGTTTTCCATTTTCTTTCTCTCATTTGGTAGCTATTTCCATTGTATCAACTCAAATGGAAATCACTAAAACAGAGGAAAACATGCATTTTGGGAAAACTTTGAATCCTATAAGTCTCATTTTTATGTTCAATATCACCATGTCTAACCTTTATAGGAAGAAATCAACTTGTTCAATGACATTATCATGCCTCTTTTGTCAATGAAATTCATGCTAATTCTAGCTTATTTCGAGTCTCTTTTGTTATTATATATTCTCAACCTTGGACATTTTATTAACTAAAATAAAATTCCCACTTTAACAATATTTGTTCATCTTTCACTCTTTTAATGGATATTCAAGGTTTTCTCAACATTTACTATGCAATAAGTTCTATAAATTCTTTTTATAAGAGTGTTTAATATTATTCTAAATTGCCTTCCTTATATCACACCACTTTTAAATAACTCATAATTTTTTTACTAGCTTTATTGCATGTCTAGTAAAAACTCACATTTATATTTTTTTATTTGCAATTCATTTTTAAAATTTCAAAATTTAATTTAATTATTAAAATACATTTTTTTATTCCTAATAATCAGAATTGTACTTAAAATATAGTTCTTAATATTATTTTTTATTCTCAACGATCATTACTAAAGTTTTATTTTTTTATTCTGAGTGAATATAATTATTTGAAAATTTTATTAAAATAATATAACAAACTATCTTTATTCTTAAAAAAAATATAATTCCTTAACAAGTTTTAAACATTGTCTCAAAAATATCCATTATAAAACTCATTTACCACATTCTTAACGTGTGAAAAGTATTATTATATTTTATTTCTCTCCTTTCTTTTTTCAACTAAAAAAGAAATAGGTTATAGTGAAAATTTTACTTATATATTTAATTATATTTCTCAATAATTATATTTAATTAATATTATAAAATAAAATTTATATTTAATTATTTACTTATATATTACAAATTGAAGTATAAATTTGTAACATAAATGAAGTGAGAATACGTTTTTTTCTTTTAAATTAAATGACTGTAATGTGGAGAAAGAATCTACGTTTATGCAGTGAAGCATCGTTATTGATAGACACACCTCTAGAGAATAGGAGTTTTACGAAATATTTTGGGCTTGCTAATGATACCTCCGAATCACCTAATGCCACATCTTACCTTCCAATTGGTCAATTTGATATCTATATTTTAAGGTGATAATATCTAGATGTTAATTTAGATTATAAATAAAACGTGAGGATTAAATTAGTGTGAAACTATGCTAATTAACATTCGTTGGAAATTAAAAAAAGAGTTTCTGTACAAGTAGCCTCGTACAATTTATGACAAAACACTATCTCTGGTGATGATGACAACATAGCTTTCGCATGAAAACAAACATCATTGGTCAATAAACGTCATCATGTCCTATAATCTTTATTACAACCACATGGCTTCATCCAATCACCAAAACCTGTTTGTTTGTATTTGCATTCAATTTAATTATCAATTATCACTTCCTCACAAATCAAATCAAATGCCTTTCACTTTTTTATCCAACCTATATCTGCCGACTTTCAGCATTAGACATTTAACCATACAAAAATATCAGGGCCAAACCAAAAATAAGGTATATATTTATATATATATATATGTATATATAATTAAAGTTTATTTCTAAACATCACAAATATTAATCATCATTATCTTCTAAAAGCTAGAATATCAAGATAATAATATGAAAATAAAATATAATTAAATATTATATAATCAGTTATCGATTTAGATTGTTGACCAGTAATTGCTTAATTACTTATTTTGATAAATATATCATGACCATAACAATAAAATTCGTTTAAATTTAATTTGTTTAGTTACAGTTTTCTAAAATCAAATTTACACACCCTAGATGCCTTGAATCTATTAGTTTAGTTGTGTCGATGGATTAACTCCTTATAATTCTAAAAAAAGGAGAAAGAAATATTATTTTTAAAATTGAATAAATGAATAAATTTAGGTACAGAACCCAAATATGTTAATACTAATTTTTATTAGAACAAATAGATAAATTCATAAAATAAACAAACAATAAAAAAAAAGATATTTTAACTTTTTGAATAACTTTAAAATCTCCGGAATTTGAACCAGATTAAAATATATTGCATCGAAAATATTTGCAGTTACAAATATACTTTTTGATTAACGGTGACTGTGATGGCCTCTAATCATTGACATTAACTGATGCAGACTGTAGAAAACATTTTATTTAATTCAGATCTGATTTGTTAGCAGGCTAGGGTTAGCAATAGATAGGATGTAGTTGTTGGTTCCTACTGAATACGGTTTATTCGGCTTGTTATTATTATTATTATTTATTAACGACTATATATAGGAAAAATGAATGGAAGGTGATTCTTTGGTGGCGTAGCCTAGCAGGTCAGGGGAAACGGAGGAAGAAGAATCTCTTTCTCTATACAACAGTGCCTCTTCCTTCATTCTTTCAAAGAGGTCTCCTGTCTCTCTCTCTCTCTCCACCCTCTGTATGTCATATCCTGTGTTCTTTCTTCCTCATGGAACCTCTGCTATTGCAAAATCCCATGATTTATGAATAATTTTGTTGTATATTCGATTCAAAGATGCGATTTTGTTTGATCCCATTGCTGCCCTTTTTCGAATAAATCAATGGGCATGGTCAAAGTTTTTCCTTGATTGCTGTTTGGATTTTTTTTTTATTTGGGGGGTTTTCATTTTTCAAATATTTGGTTTGTCGAATTTGTTTTGTTTGGAATTTTTGAAGAAGTCCAACATGGTTGAGGCAGTCTTGGAATTTAGAGTTTAGGGAAGAATGAAGAAACCGTTTTGAAGTATCGACGTAAAGATGGGGTCTGTTGTATTTCTTTTGTAGAGGTCACATGTACATTGAGACAATCATGGTTGGACTGGTAGGATTATTATGAACAGCTAAAGTCTCCCTCCATGTCTTTCATTGCATACGCAGAACTCGAACTTGAGATAATTAATTAAGCTGCAACTTTCGTACCGGTTGATCCACGAGCTCTGTGGTTGGGGTCTATTGTATTTGTTCTTGTGACTTAGGTAAAGAATAGAATGATACACTATATTGCAGATTATGTGAATGGTTTCTATAGGTTTTATCTTCAAGTTATGTTTTTAGATTGAGAAAAAAAATGCTTTTTGGTTTGTTTTTTTAACGGTTGATCATGTTCTTCTACTTTTACTATAATTATATATCAGATTGACCTTTATTCTTGGTTCCTTTTTGTTTACCAGGACTGCATCTCTTATGCATATCTGTCTCTGGATTCTGCCGGTTGGAAAGGAATTTATTTCACTCTGGCCGCTATAACAGAGTCAAACTATTCTCGCACCTCTAGGAGGGTGTGGGGTGACGAAGAGGGAGTGATTTGGCTTTGTGTTTTGCGAAGATCAAAGTCTTCGGATATATGGAGATTGTGCCGTGTTTCAGTGGGCTTGTCGCTTGATTATGGCTAAGGGTGGCTTTTGCGGTTTTGCCAGAAGCTCTTTCTAGTTTGCCACTGAATCTGAGAGCAAATTTAGTCCTTGATTAGGCTTCTGGAAAATTGATGCACGGTATAGATTGTAATTGGTATTTGTTTTTCTGCCTTAGAGAAAGTTGTGTTTAGATGTAGCTGTGAACGTCATTGCAGCAATGTTTAGATTTTCTTGTTTCCATGCTAATGTACACGGCAATAAAACAAAGGTAAGTATAAGATGTATGAATTGCTTGGTATTATTTGTTGATATGATATATATCATGGCCTATGTTGACTTTGTGCTTTCCCCTTAAATCAGAAAACAGTTCAACCTTCTACTGAAGTAATGTTGAAGACTTATCAAGATGCTGCCCAAAATCAACGCCGTAAAGATTCATCTAATCCTCCAAGCGCATATTCACCCCTTCTGAAAGAACAAGCAGACCAGCAAATAGATATGACAGGGATTCATATTAGCAACTGGGATTCAGTTGAGCGCAGTTGTAGGTCAGAGGATATGAGTAGCAAGTTTTCCTTTGAAAATGACAGTCAAGTTAACCAACCTAGGCCTGTTATGAAGAAGAGTCAGTCTCTTCAAAGTGTGCTTGATCAAGGCATAAGGGATGGTGATGAAGATATGGGGCTGTCGTGTGATGATGCCAAAAGCCCAATTGAGTCAAAGATGTCAACTTCCAAAAAGTATCATAATGGAAACCCTGTTGATCAGTATGGAAGTAATCCAAACATTGAGTTTGCTGCCAGTTCAGGTTTTGCAAATGATGCCTCACTTTTTTCAATTGGAGACCCGACACCTTCAGATAAAGACGCCCGTGAAATTTCTGACACTCCTTTATCTGGTGAATATGTTGGTGACATTCCTGACCAGACTTCTGTTCCTGGTAGTGTATCACTACGGAAGTCACATTCTTCACCCAATATCAGAGCTTCCATACTTTCTACTGAAAAAGATGCTTTTAGACGTGCATTGTCAAGATCCTGTGAGGATCTTCATGCTTTAAGCATGAGGCACAAAGAGGAATTCATCAACGACTTTAATGATCAAATTAGGGGAGATCACGAAAGAGAGAATGACATGGGAAAAACTGAAGATGGACATATGGACAACCTCTTTGATGATGGTTTCGATTCTTATCTGCTTACTGGTTCAGCAAAAGACTGGGTAATGCCATTGACATATGATACAGGTGATTCCAAAACCCTTCAAGGAGATTCCTCAGTTGAATTTCCTAACAAGGATTTCAAGATTAAGCGCATTGAAGATTGGGTTATTGGTCTGCAGCATTGTGGACCACCCGTAGAGGAAACAAATGAAGTGCTGCCTGAAGTTGTTAAGCCTTTAGCTGATGTTAACACAGTAAATGGTGTGACTGCTGCCATTGTAGATCACAAGGCCACTCCAGGAATGGATGCAGCTAAAAGATATATATCTTCTCTGGGGCCTAATGCCACTACCGCTCAGCTGGCTAATCATGGGTTGGTTGTGATCCCCTTTTTGAGCGCATTCGTCAGTTTGAAAGTGCTCAATCTGTCTGGAAATGCTATCGGTTAGTAGTATAATTTCCTTATTCATTATCGATTTCCTTCAAACTGACAGTACTAAATCCAGTTATCTTTGTTCTGAATTCTCCTTTCAGTGAGGATAACTGCTGGTGCTCTTCCCCGTGGACTTCACGCACTGAATTTGTCTAGAAACAAGATCTCCACTATCGAAGGATTACGCGAACTTACAAGACTTCGTGTCCTAGACCTCAGTTACAACCGTATATTAAGAATTGGACATGGTAAAACAAATTCTGGATTACATCTCAAGTTTCTTATTTATAGAACTTCTTATAGAAATAACATGTTGATGCCATTATCTATTGACATCCAATCTTTTTCTTCATCTGCAAAGGCCTTGCATCCTGCTCATCTCTGAAAGAGTTGTACCTGGCTGGAAACAAGATCAGCGAAGTGGAGGGTCTGCACCGTCTCTTAAAATTAAGCATCCTGGATCTCCGTTTTAACAAGATTTCAACTGCCAAATGTCTGGGCCAACTTGCAGCAACTATAACTCTTTGCAAGCTATCAACTTGGATGGGAACCCTGCCCAGAAAAATGTTGGAGATGAACAGATGAAGAAATATCTGCAGGGCCTTCTACCCCATCTCGTCTACTACAATCGGCAGCCTATAAAAGTGAGCACTTTGAAGGATGGAGCAGAACGGTCGGTTCGGCTAGGAATGAATTCCCATCAGTTTGATCGCAGCCTTAGGTCGGATCGCAAGACCACAAGGAAGAGCAGCCAGGGTGGTGTTGGCTCACGAAGGTCAGTGGCCACTTCCACTCATGTTCGCAGAAATGTGGATTCACCAAAAGTATCCAGAGGCAAACAAGCTCTGCCACCATCTAGAACCAAAGTACCAACCCACACTCGCCATCAGTTTGAAGCCTCCACCAAAGTATTGAACGTGACCCCAAAGCTTTCCATGCGCAAGAGTCGCAGCGAGGGAAATTTTGGAGCTCTGTGAGAGGCTGTTAAGTACAAAGTTCATTCCTTTACCGCATTGTTTCAGTATGCATCTGTTTGCCTTGGTATGTTGTATTCTTGTCATGCTTTCGTTTTGCAGTTTATCGCTTCTGTTTTGGTGCACTAGATATTAATACGTTGATTTGTGGGTTGTAATGCCCAATAAGCTGCTGCTTTCTGTCACAGTATTTCTATTCCATTATGTGTTGTGTTGTGTTTTGTTCGTTCAGAACATCATTTTCAATTTGTCTAGAGAACAAGTTTGGTGCGATTGCAATAAATTTCCTCTTTGGAAGGATAGTTTGTCACTTCCATGATTTTGTTATGTGGGGTTGATGTGCTCCTTACTGATATTAGGATTAAACAACTGTATCTTAGCTGGATCAGTGTAATTAAACCAAGTTACTAGGCCTTGGCCCCACTTATTTAGTGCAGATTATTTATTTGAATACTTATCTTTGAAACATTTGCATTATTTGTAGTTTTTATTTCTTTGATATATCAACTAAAGTGTTATCCATTTTTTTCAACCTTCTTTTAAATGAATTTGGTTGGTTAATTAAACTCAACTTGTACTTGGACTGTGTTTTGGTTTAGATTTTTAATTCAATCTAAAACGGGTCACAACAAGAGCAAGTAGAACCTATAAAATTATAACTATGTGTGTTGTGCAAATAAGAAAGTTCAAGAAGACCGATATCAGTTCGTGGTCTTTCAGGCATTTCCTTATGCCACTGTGATTCTGGTTCTGTCCGCTAAATATATTCATACAACAAATGTAAGTCAGATTAAACAAAAAATTGATCAAACTAGGAAATTGGTTTTTTAAACATTCAATCCATATTAACTTATGAAAACCAGATATAATGAATAGAAGTTGTTCCGGTAGGGTTTGGAGGTCCCTTGCTAAACACTTCCGGTTGTACTTAAGATTGGATGGGCGTTGAAGACCGGACGTACGAACTCTGTTCGAAGCGCTTTAGGTTGAAGACTGGGCGAGATTTGTTCCAAGCGGACGGACGTTGCTCGTTCTCGCTAAGACCGGACGGGCTTTCCTCTAACCGGGCGGATGGACTCCCTAGTCATCCTCGCACTCCAAGTTGTTCGTTCTCCCTCCTCCTTCTCCAAGCCGAATGGGCGAGGTACCTGTTAAAGACACTCCAAGGCTCAAGTCAGTAAAGTGATCGCACGACTATCACAGCAAGTGATACATGTGATGTGCATAATGTGTAGCGTGGTCCAAAAATCATACCTGAAACTCTTATTTATACTGGTTGTAATGGGCTTTTACCTTTCGCCGACCTAATGACGACCCAATTACGCCTTAATCACGCCTTAATCTTCATTAGGGGCTTTAATGAGCTATTATCGTTTGTAATGGTCGGACCGATGGTTGGTCGGCTTGGGTGGTTGGTCGGCCTGGGTGGTTGGTCGGCCTGGGTGGTTGGTCGGGTGGCAGGTCGACCTGGGTGGTCGGCCGGGTGGCAGGTCGGCCTGGGTGGTCGGCCGGGTGGTAGGTCGGCCTGGGTGGTAGGTCGGCCTGGATCGTACGGTACATTAGCCCCCCAAACCCGAGCATGATGTTAATGATGTGAAGGGGTTTTGTAGATGACCTTCCTGAAAAGGACGGGTTCTTTGTTTTGCTTTCGTCTCTAAGTCCTCTCTTCTTGTTGAGTGGATGGAAGACAAAACCGAGTCGTGCATTCGTCGACCGAGTTGGATAATCTACTGATCCTTACTTTAAGTAACAAGTTGTGAAGATCCGCGGTCGCCCATTGTCGTTGAGGCCGGTCGGGGTATCTTTGTTGAAGATCCACGGTCGCCGACTTTCGATGAGGCCTTTGGAGGACGAGAGGTTGAGGCTGAGGAGGCCAAGTTGAGGCCAAGAAATGACCGAACAATTGAGGCCTTTGGAGGTCGAGTTGTGTCGAGTGGTGACGCTGGTTCATCTGCTGAATGTGTCGTTCCCCAACTTGGATTTTATTTGGAATCAGGCAGTAGTGGTTCTATAATAAACTTGTCGTTCACCGCCCGAGGTGCTAAGGCTGGAAGCTTGAGGCAAACTTTGGCTTCTGTTCCTGTGAGGCCATAGTCGGCCAAGCAGTTGAGGCCGAAGGGCCGAATATCTGATTACGGATTTTTGGCTAAGTACCTGTGAGGCCATGGTCGGCCGAGCAATTGAGGTCGAGTGACTTACCTTAGAGGCCGAATGGTCGATTTGCTGAGCCCATATTTCAGTAAGAGGTTGAGGCTGACTAGCTGAGAGGTTGAGGCCGAATGACTGAGAGGTTGAGGCCGAATGACCGAGAGGTTGAGGCCGACTGGCCGAGTAGTTGAGGCCGAATGGTTGAGGCCGAATGACCGAGTAGTTGAGGCCGAAGGGCAGGATGTTGGATGCCAAATTTGGCTAAGTACCTGAGGCCGAATGACCGAATGGTTGAGGTCGAAGACTTACCTTGGAGGTCGAATGGCCAAATAGTTGAGCCCAAATTTGGCTAAGAGCTTGAGGGCGAATGACCGAGAGGTTGAGGCCGACTGGCCGAGAGGTTGAGGCCGACTGGCCGAGAGGTTGAGGTCGTATGATCGAGAGATTGAGGCCGCCGACTGACCGAGAGGTTGAGGCCGACTAGCCGAGAGGTTGAGGTCGACTGACTGAGAGGTTGAGGCCGAATGACCGAGAGGTTGAGGCCGACTGACCGAGAGGTTGAGGCTGTATGGCCGAGAGATTGAAGTCGCTGACTGACCGAGAGGTTGAGGCCGACTGGCCGAGAGGTTGAGGCTGACTGGCCAAGAGCTTGAGGTCGACTGGCTGAGGCCGAACGAATGAGTATGAACACTCGATGTCCTTTACAGCACCACTCACTGGTTCCTTGTGGTTGCAATGGGAATACCCGTTCGGCCCCACGATGGGAGCCAAAATTTTCCGGTAGGGTTTGAAGGTCCCCTGCTAAAACACTCCTGGGGTTACTTAAGACTGGATGAACGTTGAATACCGGACGGACGAACTCTGTTCGAAGCGCTTCAGGTTGAAGACTAGGCGGGCTTTGCTTCAAGCGGACGGACGTTGCTCGTTCTCGCTAAGACCGGGCGCGCTTTGCTCCAAGCGGGCGGACGGGCTCCCTAGTTGTCCTTGCACTCCAAGTTGTCTGTTCTCCATCCTTCTTGTCCAAGCCGAATGGGCGGGTACCTGTTAAAGGCACTCCGAAGCTCAAGTTAGTAAAGTGACCGAACGACTATCACAGCAAGTGATGCATGTGATGTGCATAATGTGCAGCGTGGTCCAAAAATCATACCTGGGACTCTTATTTATACTGGTTATAATGGACTTTTACCTTTCGTTGGCCTAATGACGGCCCAATCATTCCTTAATCTTCATTAAGGGCTTTAATGAACTATTATCGTTTGTAATGGTCGATCCTAGATGGTCGGTCGGCCTGGTGGTTGGTCGGTCTGGATGGTTGGCTTGGGTGGTTGGTCAGGTGGTAGGTCGACCTAGGTGGTTTTGCCGGATGGTAGATAGGCCTGGGTGATAGTTCGGCCTGAATTGTATGGTATAGAAGTACTAAACTTTTCAAAACCATTTTTTATCATTATTATATTAGCTTTTTCATGAATCAAGTGGAATGCGGATATTATATCAGATTCAGTTATTTTAAGAAGGATGTAACTATGAACCTTTTGTCTCATACACATAAGCTTCATCATTTTGGAGAAATCAATAATAATTACTTTTTATTGTTTTCCCTTATTCTCTACAATAATTTAATTGCTCTCCACCACACCATTCTTTCTTCCATCTTCCAAACTCAACCAATCTCTATCTCTATCTCCATCTCCATCTCCGTTCCAATCACACACAATTGTAGATAAATCCATGAAAATCAACAACCAACAATGATAGGACATGATTCAAGAAGGAGAATTAAGGGCGAGTAGTTCGAGTTTGAGTGATTTTCGACGACGATGCAGAGACGAACAGGGGCAAAGGTTTCGAACCTCAGTAGAGAGGTTGTTGAGTTGTGGATTTGGGCTCACGCAATGGAGAAAGGGACAACATCGACTGCGATGGTGACTCCCGGTCAAGGTTGTGACGATGTGGCTCGACGAGAGGGTGAAGCGGCGATTGTGGGTTGGGATGGACGTTCTTCCAAGTGATGAATGAGGATGATGAAGGAGGAGGTAACCGTAGTAGCGTCGCCAATGTGGTTTCTGATGACAATCGACATGTCATCGGTGGCTCTGGTTAAGAAAATGCTTTTGGCATATTTTATTTTTAATTTTAATTGAGTCAAAGTTTGTTCCTTATTTTTAGGATATAGTTAATTTTTTAATTATGGGTTAGAGTAGTGGATTAGAATTAGGATAAAAATGTTAGTGGGTAGTTACTTTTTAACTTTTAAATATTGGAACAATTTGTCATTATTTTACAATCAATAATACAGAAGCATTTTAGCTTCAAGCGTGCTACTGCTTTTATTCTAAAAGCTAACAATTGGTATCAAGAGCTTTTTTCTTGAGGGACTTGTGAGAGAAAATCAGAAAGCATGGAAGGAGATTCAAAATTTTCAACAATAGCACCATCAGTCTTTGATGGTGAAAATTATCAAATTTGGGCGGTACGAATGGAAGCTTACCAAGAAGCTCTAAATTTATGGGAGGCAATTGAAGAGGATTATGAAATTCCTGTGCTACCTGGCAATCCAACGATGGCTCAAATCAAGAATCACAAGGACGGAAAAACCAAAAAAGCTAAGGCAAAGGCGTGCCTCTTTGCTGTAGTCTCACCAACCATTTTCACTCGAATTATGTCTCCAAAGTCAGCCAAAGCCACATGGGATTATCTCAAAGAAGAATATGATGGATATGATCGAATAAAGGCATGAAGGTGTTGAATCTCATTAGAGACTTTGAATTGCAGAAGATGAAGGAATATGAAACTATCAAGGAGTACTCTGAAAAGCTTTTGAACATAGCAAACAAAGTAAGATTGCTTGGTTATGAATTTAAGGACTCTCGTATTGTTGAAAAAATTCTAGTTACAGTACCTGAAAGATTTAAAGCTACCATAACCACCTTAGAAAACACCAAGGATTTTTCCAAGATCACCTTGGCAGAGTTGCTGAATTCCTTGCAGGCATAAGAACAACGAAGGGTTATGAGAGAAGAAGGCTTTGTTGAGGAAGCCTTGCCTGCTAAACATGAAGACAATTGGAAAAACAAAAAAAGGAACCAACAACCAAATAGAGAAGGTGTTGTCAGAAATGAAAGCAAAGCAGGAAGCTCCAAGGGAAAATATCCTCCTTGCAAGCATTGCAACAAGATGGGTCATCCTCTATTCAAGTGTTGGAGAAGGCCTAACGCTAAATGCACCGCTGTCATATGCAAGAACCAAAATCAGCAGCAGGAAGCAGATGCTCAAATTGCAAATGAAGAGGAGGAAGATCAACTTTTTGTTGCAACTTGTTTTTCAACCAATGCTTCAAGTGAATCTTGGTTAATTGATAGTGGTTGTACTAACCACATGATGTCACCAACGCCAGAATAGGCAATGGTGATTATATCTCAGTCAAAGGAAAGGGGACAGTTGTAGTTACAAGTTGTGCAGGCATAAAATTTATTCCAGACGTTCTTTTCGTTCCAGAAATTGACCGAAATTTGTTAAGTGTTGGTCAATTGATTGAAAGAGGATTTAAAGTTATTTTGAAGACAAAAATTGCTTGATTAAAGATGCAGCTGGTCAAGATATGTTCAAGGTGAAAATGAAAGGGAAAAACTTTGCTTTAAAACCATTGGAGAAGGAGCAAATTGTATTCTCACTCAAGGAAAATGTGACAGAAATCTGGCAAAAAAGACATCCTCATCATATGTTAGGTGCAAAATGTTTCTCTTATTTTGCAGCAATGGCTGCAACATTGGTTTTGATCCTTGTCAATGTGGTTGTGGCTTGCCATGGAGGCAAAAAAATTTCTTTCATCAGGAAGGTCAATAGGACTGAGGACATGCCCTTAAAAAGTGATGTATTTGCTGGCCCATCTAGCTATAGTGTTCCTCAACAGGTTCATATAACAATAAGTGACCATGTGGAAAGGGCCATGATCGTATCATGGATGATCATGGATGAACTAGGAAACAATTTAGTACGTTATTGGAATGTGGTGTACGAGGAAACAATTTAGTACGTCGCTAAATAATTACCTGCGGTTTTTCAAAAAACCGTCAGTATTACCGGGGGTTTTGGAAAAACCATCGGTATTAGCGGGAGTTTTTGAAAAACCGTCGGTATTAGCAAGGGTTTTTGAAAAACCGCCGGTATTAACAGGGGTTTTTGAAAAACCGCCGATATTAACGGGGGTTCCTCAGAAACCACCAGTATTTGCAGGGATTTTGGAAAAACCGCCGGAAATGTTTGCAAATTTTTTTTCTTTTTAGTTTTTGATTGTGATAAAATAGAATTATGATCAAATTAATTTTAATAACCACGCAAACAATGAAATAATATGTACTAAAGCTGAATATTATATATAAAATAAACTACATTGTTCAATATATTAATATAATTCATACATTTAATTGTTCATGTATAAAAATTAAAAAGAAAGATGTTCAATACTAAATTAAAATACTAAAAATATGACTGAGAAAGATATTCTTTAACAATGTTGAATTTGATACATAAAGTTCATAGAACGATCAAGAACTTCAAGTTGATGCACACTTAACACAACTGCACAGAATTCTTCAAAATTTATCCTTCTATATTGTAATGAATTCAGCTGTCATAAAAAGAAATATAAAGATGTAAGATTGAAACAAATCAAATTAAGATATATATCTATATACACATAACCCTATAGTTTTCTATAACACTCCTTTTGATATGTGATAAATTACACAACATAATTCTATAACACTCCTTTTGATTAATCTTAAACACTTATTTTACAAACAAATATAATACTCTAATAAAACTCTTCTTTAGAAAGCCACCAAACTCTTTCTAAAAATATTGAAAAAGTGTTTTCATAAGAAAACTTAAAGGCTTATCTATTTAGAACAAATTAAAAAATATTTATGATTACTATATTTTTCATGTAGTCCGTAAATTATTTTATTTTAGTCCAGTAAAAAAAATTCACTATAAGAAAGTTTAAACAAAACGAATAATAAATCTTAGAGGATTTGATAAAAAAACAAATTAGAAAACTAATTTTAACTTTAACTTTTTAAGCAGGATAAAATTATAATAAATTTGATCAATTTTAAAAATTAGGTAAATGTAATTTATATTTAGAATAAGACTGTAACCTGAATCAATGATATTATCCTTCATTTGTCTCTTGAGCACCACCCTAAGTTTAGCAGTGTAGTCATTTATATGGTCCATTTTTTTATTTCTCGGCTATAGACATTTTTGCTTTCAATTTCATTAGCCAATTATACTAACCAATTTAGATGGAAATGAATAGAAAGCTTAGTAGACCCCACATGAAAATGTTTCTCTACCAATATGTTTTTCAGGAGCACCAATATTTCTTTTTTCAGGAACTACTGATATTTTGTAATTGATAACTTCTTTCAAACAAAAAGTAAACATGGTAGTTGCATTCTTAAGTAAAGCTAAACTTCCAGATTATGTGGCTTAGATACATTATTGTCAACAGCATCAGAACAAATTCTTGCACGCAAGTACTTCAATCCAATTCTCAACAAAGTTACAACAATAAACCCGAAAGTTAAGAGTGTAATATCATTTCTACTCCACTCATCCTACAAGCTTCAATCCTAGCAAACATTGCATACTCTATATTGAATTTATTCACACTTATAATATTGAACAGCCCCAACATGCAACTCCAAACAATCAGTGCCATATTCTAGAACATATTTTTCAGAAATTACTTCCCCTAAACATGAACCAAGTCAAAGATTAGGCATCACTATGCAGACCAAATCAATGCACAGGAAAAAGTAGCAGTTTAAATTAACAGACACAGCTGAAAGATTCTAAGAATCTTGTTCATGTGAGTATTTACTTTCAACTTACAAGAAAATGAACTGTTTCAAAGTGAGCAACATGTTTTATTTTAGTATCCTGTTTTCATAACCAAAATGAATTGTGTTATGTCAAATAGTGGATTTATATTGATAAGATTGCTCAATGAAGATCAAGAACACTACATCCACAAACATCTATTCCAATTAAAATGATGATTTCCATATATATGTATGGCATTTGGGAACTTGTTTAGGTTCTTCCTCTAAGAACAAAAAATGCTAAAGGTGGAACCAAATGAGTTGTGATGAACTAGTAATCCACAAACATATATATGAAAAAACTAGAAACCTAAAAAACAAAGGGGCAAGGGGGAAATGATTCCAAGGACACAAAAACAAATACCTGGTACAACATCAAAGATATCCCAACATTGAAATCATAGCTGGAAAGTACAAACTTGTTAACCAATATCATGCCACAGGAGGAAAAACAATATGCAAGTCTAGACAATAACGCCTGATTGTGGACTTCTATTACTCTCGCACTTCTTGGAGTTCTTTCTTTGTCTTTGTCCAACTTGGAATTTTCTACGTCAAGTTGTTCTTCATTGGGAGATGAAGGCATCATTTTCATGTGATCCAGTTATGTCTTAAGCTAAATTGACCCAACGACAAATAAAAAAAAAAACCTCCACAGTAACACAGTGTTCAGCTATGGAGCTGGATTGATGCTAAAGCTTAGCCTTCACTTCAGAGAAAGATACACAAACCTTCTGTCAATCTGAGAATGTCATTGAAAAGAAATAATTCTTGAGGGCTTGATTGATCCCTCTCACAATCTTCTATTTATAAGAATAAATTGATACACAAATACATGATAAATAGGGTAACCCTAGACACAATATAATCATGATAAATATAGGATAAATATCCTAACACTCCCCCTCAAGCTGGAGCATACAAATTGTATGTACCAAGCTTGGAACAAATAAACTCAATCCGAGGACCCCTTAATGACTTAGTCAATACATCTGCGAGTTGATCGTTTGACCCAATAAACTCAGTACATATTTCTTTGGTCAACAACTTTTCACGAACAAAATGACAATCAATTTCTATATGTTTAGTCCTCTCGTGAAACACTGGATTTGATGCAATGTGGAGAGCAGCTTGATTGTCGCAATACATCTTCATAGTATGGATGTCACAAAATTTAAGCTCTTGAAGGAATTGTTTCACCCATATAAGTTCACATGTTAATGATGCCATTGCCCTATACTCGGCTTCCGCGGTTGATCGAGCTACTACATTCTGTTTCTTACTTTTCCATGAAATAATGTTTCCTCCCAGAAAAACACAATATCCTGTTGTAGACCGTCTATCAATAGGTGAACCTGCCCAATCTGCATCACAATACCCAGAGACATGAATGCTTCCTTTATCTTCATATAACAATCCTTGCCCGGGAGCCTTCTTTACATACCTTAGAATGCGAATGAGAGCATTCCAATGGTCAACACATGGAGCCTGCATGAACTGACTAACCACTCCAACTGCAAAGGATAGATCTGGCCTTGTAATAGTGAGATAAATCAGTTTGCCAACCAGCCTCCTATACCTCTCTGGATCGGAGAATAATTCACCTTCTTCTGTCCTTAATTTCTGGTTTGGGTCCATGGGACTGTCTACCGGTCTACAATCAATCATGCCTGTTTCTTGTAATATATCAAGAGCATACTTCCTTTGGGAGATTACAACTCCATCTTTTGATTGCGCTACTTCAATGCCTAAAAAGTATTTGAGACTTCCAAGATCCTTGGTTTGAAAATGTCTACACAAGTACTCTTTTAGTTGAGATATTCCAACAGCATCATTTCCTGTAATGACAATATCATCAACATATACTATTAAGTAAACACATTTCCCGAGAGAAGAATGACAATAAAAAACTGAATGGTCTGCTTCACTGCGTTTTAGCCCAAATTTTTGAACAATGGAGCTAAACTTTCCAAACCAAGCACGTGGGGATTGCTTAAGGCCATATAGAGATCGATGCAATTTGCATACCATACCAGACTCCCCCTGAGCAACAAACCCAGGAGGTTGCTCCATATAAACTTCTTCCTCAAGATCACCATGTAGGAAGGCATTCTTGATATCCAATTGATGAAGTGGCCAGTGACGAATGGCTGCCATGGCAAAGAAGAGACGAATAGTAGTCATCTTGGCTACAGGAGAGAAAGTGTCACAATAATCAAGACCATAAACCTGAGTGTAACCTTTGGCAACAAGCCGAGCTTTGAGCCGATCAATTTCACCATCAGGACCAACTTTAACTGCATACACCCATCGACAACCAACCGCCTTTTTTCCTGGGGGAAGGGGCACCAGCTCCCAAGTATTACTGTGGTCAAGAGCCTGCATTTCTGCAATCATAGCTTGTCGCCATCCAGGATGATCAAGTGCTTCTTTCACATTCTTGGGTATAACAACAGAGGACACTGAGGATAAAAGAGAAAAATAGGAGGGCGACAATCGATGATAGCTTAGAAAATTATAAATGGGATGAGGGTTCCGAGTGGAACGAGTACCTTTTCTGAGGGCAATAGGCCATGCTGAATCATTTGCACCAGGAGGCGTGGGAGGAGGTGACGAGGGAGAAGAATCTGAAGTAGGAGATTCACCATTGTCTTGGGGAGGTGGACTATCCATTGAGGCCCTGTGTGGGATGATCTCAGTATGTGGAGAAACAGGTGTAGAAGGATTGTGATCAAGACTTGGAATGACAGAGACAGTGGAGCTATTTGACTCAGCCATTGGAATAGGAAGGACTTGCTGGAGGATAGAAACATCCTGAACAGATGGAGAGAAGTAAGGAGTCTGTTCAAAGAATGTGACATTGGCAGACATGTAATACTTCTTAGTTTCAGGAGAGTAACACCGATATCCTTTTTGAAGTCGAGAATAGCCTAAGAAGACACATTTGAGAGCGCGAGCGGAGAGTTTGTCTAGACCTGGAGACATGTCATGAACAAAACATACACAGCCAAACACTCGGGGAGATGTATGAAAGAGAGGATCATTAGGAAACAAAATGGAAAAAGGGACTTTATTATCAAGAGAGGAGGAGGGCATCCTATTAATAAGATAACATGAAGTTAAGATGGCATCCCCCCAGTGATGGACAGGAATATGGGCACCAAGCAAAAGGGTACGAGCAGTTTCAACCAAGTGTCTATTTTTTCGTTCTGCTATACCATTTTGTTGTGGTGTATGAGGACAAGTAGACTGATGTAAGATACCATGGGAACTCAAGATGGCAGAAAAGGAGGATGAGAAGTACTCTTTTGCATTATCAGTTCTTAATATTTTGATTACTTGACCAAATTGATTCTTGATTTCATTCAAAAAGGATGTAAAGATAACTAACAATTCAGAACGATTTTTCATAAGATAAACCCAAGTACATCTTGAATATTCATCAATAAAGGTAACAAAATATCTAAAACCAAAGGAGGAGATACGACTAGGTCCCCATATATCAGAATGGATGATGGAAAAGCTAGAATTACATATTGATTGAGACCTTTTAGGAAAGGAAGATCTAACATGTTTTCCTAATTGACATGACTCACATTCTAAAGTTTGGAGACCACTAAGTTCAGGACACATCTTTTTTAATTTGGACAAATGAGGATGGCCAAGTCGATCATGTAGCACTTTAGGATTAGGAGCAGCAACACAAGACACCCTTGGACGAGATCCAAAATGGTATAATCCGCCAGCTTCATATCCTTCTCCAATCTGTCTCCCCGAACCACGCTCCTGTATAACAAAAGATTTATGATCAAAGGTTATTGAACAATTTAACATTTTAGTCAACTGGCTTAAGGAAATTAAATTAAAAGGACAATTAGGGACAAAAAGGACTGAGTTGAGATTGAGGGAGGGAGACAAAGAAACATGACCGACTCCTTTGGAAGAAGTTTTAGATCCATTTGCAAGGGTTATGAAATGAGGTTTTTCTCGAAAGGAAATAGATGAGAACAAAGAGGTATTACCAGAAATGTGATCAGAAGCACCTGAGTCAATTACCCATGAATTTTGACATTCCATAGATTGAGAAACGCAGGCTGTTGATGTATTGGGAGATTGAGATGGTTGTGCCAAGCTGTTAGACTTTAACCTTAAATACTCTTGATATTCATCCTCAGAAAACATAGAAGTGGAGGTTTCAGTTTTCGAAGTGGAAGTTTCAGTCTTCGAAATATTGGCGGTTTTGGAAGGGAAACCATGTAAGGAGTAGCAATTCTCTTGAGTATGACCCATCCTTTTACAATATGTGCATTGAGTACGTCCCCGACCTCCTCGTCCTCCTCCTCTAGTGCCACGTCCTCCTCTTCCTCGTGTGGCAACCATGACAGATGGTTCCACTAGTTCATGCGCTTCTTGAGTTTGAGATACCGGGACACGCAGAAGGCGAGTGGTCAATGTTTCCATAGAGGGAACCTCATGACTAGTTAGAAGTTGATCTCTGAGATGATCAAAATCGGGATGTAGGGCACGAAGGATCAACACCATGTAAAATTTGTCTAGTTTCTTTTTGATATCCTCTAATGGATCTACTTCCAAAAACATCCTAAGTTCTTCGACAGCAGATTGGGCTTCAGCCATGAAGGACACCATATCATGGTCTGCCATTTTAAGAGATGCAAGCTTGTTCGTAGTGTCATAGAGACGTTGAATATCGTTGGCATAAATGCTTTGGGCTTTCTTCCAAAAGGAGTGACAAGTTTTGAAAGCCCTCAAAGATACCAGAAGTTTGGGTTCCACTGATTGCCATAACAGGGTACACAACTGGAAATCTGCTTGTTTCCACTGATCAGCTTTTTCAGTAGGCACATGGCTTCCATCTCGCTCAAGGTGGTCATAATGCCCTTGGCCAAGGAACCACATTTCAACAGCAGCAGACCATGATAGATAATTTTTTCCATTTAGCTCCTCGGAGGTAATTGATGGACTTCCAGAGAAGGAAAGAGTACTGCCAGACGCCATCTCTGAAGAAGACAAATAGTACTAGCGAGGAACAAGAAAACCCTAAGGGTTTAGACGAAGGAAACTGTGACAGTGATGGACGACGGTGGCCGGCAACGGCGGGCGGTGAACGGCGGCCGGCGACGGACGACGGTGGCCGGCGGTGACGGTAGCCGGACGGTGGCCGGCGGCGGCGACGGTGACCGGCGGTTGACGGTGGCCGGCGGCGGGCAGCGATGGGCAGCGGCGGGCAGCGGCGGGCGACGAAGAACTATGGCGCCGGACAGATATATATTACGAGACAGAAACCAGAGCGGGATCGACCCGCTCTGATACCAACTTAAGATTGAAAAGAAATAATTCTTGAGGGCTTGATTGATCCCTCTCACAATCTTCTATTTATAAGAATAAATTGATACACAAATACATGATAAATAGGGTAACCCTAGACACAATATAATCATGATAAATATAGGATAAATATCCTAACACTTGTTAACCAATATCATGCCACAGGAGGAAAAACAATATGCAAGTCTAGACAATAACGCCTGATTGTGGACTTCTATTACTCTCGCACTTCTTGGAGTTCTTTCTTTGTCTTTGTCCAACTTGGAATTTTCTACGTCAAGTTGTTCTTCATTGGGAGATGAAGGCATCATTTTCATGTGATCCAGTTATGTCTTAAGCTAAATTGACCCAACGACAAATAAAAAAAAAAACCTCCACATTAACACAGTGTTCAGCTATGGAGCTGGATTGATGCTAAAGCTTAGCCTTCACTTCAGAGAAAGATACACAAACCTTCTGTCAATCTGAGAATGTCACGTAAACCAGGAGAGAGTGAATCAGGCAAAGCTTCCAATAATGGTGCTAGAAGTTGCAAGTCTGACTTGCTGAACGAAGTAGCTGCCAAATTTCAGGGTTAAATACATTTCCCATACCAAATATTTTCTTGCAGTAATCTATATCATGGAAATCTTAGCTAGCTTCACCCAGAACCTATTGTTTACCTGAGAAAGTAGTGGATCATGAATATATCGTTTCTCAACTTCACCGTATATTGGTATCTGTTGATGAACCTTGCTAGAATGCTCTGATAGAAACTTTTTTTCCCAAATCATCACCAATCAGACCCATTTGATTCATCAACCACATGTTCCTCTCACTCACAGGCACCGATCCCCAACCAATCAGCTTCCCAACACCCTTAGAACTCAAAACCCCTTTCGCAACCCTAATCCTGGCATCCCTAAAGGGAACCAATTCTCCCTGGAGAAGCCAGCACATTTCTCCTTAGCCACGACGAAACAATCCGCCATCTTCCACACTTCGCACTCCTCCTGTTCCCTTAGATCGTGAAGTGAGGCCCACTAGTTTGACCTAGTGGTTGGATTGAAGTATTTTACACAAACTTACAGGTTCAAACCTTATACTGCATACCAAAAGAACATATTGAAGAGATAACATGAACATACCAAGGAGGATTTGAGTTTCAAGGGTTGGAGACGGAAGTGATAAAAATCGCCTTCAGCAGAGTCCTCGACGCCTCGCCTCCTCGACCTCGCCGCCTCAACCTTGCCACCTCAACTTTGACGCTCAGCCCAAGCAAGGGAAGACACTCCATGAACACGAAGCAGGGGAAGATTGTGGTGCGGGGAAAGGGTTTGGGGGAAAATTTGATGAATGCAGTGGAAAGAGATACTCCGCGAACACGAAGCAGGGAAGATTGTGGTGCGGGGATGGGATTTGGGAAAAATTTTAATGAAGGCAGCAGGGAGGGAGGGAGAGAGTTAGGGCACGGGGAATTAGAAGGAAATAAGGTGCGGAAGGGGAGGGAACAATAATATTGGAGAACAATAAAATTAAGGGATTACCGGCGGTTTCATTAACTAACCGACCAAAATATGGAAAAACCTCTTCTAAAATTAAATATTTTTGTAGTATGCAAGTGAGTTGTCACTTTTTCTTTACTGTTTCTTACTTTTCAGTTCCCTCTACATTAAATTAAATGAGACGTCAAGTGAGCTTATTAATCTTTGAACATTTTCTCCACGTAAAAAAAATCTAGATACTTACTAATATATTTATAAAATTAACTATGACCGGAATAAGGTTTTCTTTTCTTTGACTAAGTAATCAATTCTGTATATTGAATATCAACTTCTTGTCAGGGGTCATTCTCCAAAGAAGGAGAAAACCTTAGACCCATTGTTAATTCAGTGGACAACAACGACCGTTCTGATATGCATTTTCATGACTTTTAAAATTGAAACTGCATAGACCTAAGAAGAAAACCAACACGGCAGGCCAAACTCCATGTCTTCAATATAATCACTCGATTCCTGCGTCTGAGGAAAAAATAATTTGATGTCCATATGAAAAACGGACAGAAATTAGAAAGAAAGAGTAAAAAGATTTCACAAAATATTAGGTTATATTTTGACCGTTGTATTCTGATCTTCCTTTTTTTCCTTTCTCATCTTAAGGGTTATTTATTTTCATTGTCTCATTATTTTGTGTGTATCAACTTTGATTCATTTTGAAAATATTATGAAAATTCTTTTTCTTTTTTCCTTGCTGTCTGTTAGACTCAATACACAAAGAAAAACTATTAAAGCAAAAATATAGGTAAAAAATATAAACATAGGTATGAAAATGTTAATGATGTTCTCACTGTTTACCTAATATAAGGTTTGGAAATTGGAAGTTTCGTAATGTGCGTGTCATGCTTACGATTAGCATGGCATGTAAAAGTCTAAAATGTCAACTAAGAAACCAGGAAAAAGCAAAAACAAGAATATAATAAGATTTGTCAGGAAGGAAGAATTTAAATAAAGTATTAAATCAATGATATGAAGTGGGATAATATGATGCACACACCACAAATAAATAAATGAATATATGTAAATGTATTTCATTTGACTTTTCAACTTATTGGATGACTTGTAGCTGTTTTTGTGGCCCCTTTGTAAATGACCAAAATTCACCTCCGTTTCTTATTTCCTAAGACACTCTTCCTCATCTCTTAAGTAAAATTGTAATATATATATATATATATATATATATATATATATATATATATATATATATATATATATATATTAGGAGTTTAAGTATAATATATAATAGAAATAAAAATTTAAAAATTATATAAAAATAAATTTTATATTCTGAATATTTTAAGAATTTTAAGTTCGAATGATATCAATGCTCTATGCTTTATAAGAACTGGATTGCTGTCTTATTATTGTTTAGTTTTTTTCATAAATTATTTCTATTAATCAATATAAAAAAACAAATTTATTAAATAAGTAATTACTAGGAAAGTACAGTTTCTGATGCCATTTTAAATATCAACTTAAACTCAATTGGCCTTAAATAAAATTATTCAATTGACCAAAATTTAAGACAAACTTTTGAACAAAATATAACTTACGGTGGATAGTTTCCAACTTCAGTGGCGTCTTTGTCGTCACAACAAATTCATACTAATGACAAAGAAAATAAACTATTTTTAATATATGCGTATTTACGGACGGTCAACGGTAGATAGTGTGTGTTAACCAAAATTGGGTTAAAAAATAGGACTTCCATGGGATGAAAGTGTTATTCTACTTGCATATACTATTTTATAATATCTCTTCTTTGACTAGATATTTATGACAATAATTTCATAATAACATTTGATGGACCAAACATAGATCACCAGAACAATCTATAATATTTTATATTATAAATCTAAATTATATTTCTTATAAAATGAATTTTAGGAATGACTTTCTAATAAAAATGTTTTCAATTTTCTAAATAAAAATAATTTTAGAGTTATTGTCATTCTTATTAACAAATAAGAAAAGTGAAAAACTTTTTGTTGTATATATTTCAAACCACTCTCATTTTTATCTCTATCATAGTACTTGATTTTATACCTTAGCTAAGAAGGTCACGTTCGTAATGGTGGCTACAAAATTCACGGCAGAACATGTGCTATAACCCTCCATTAATTTTCAGATCAAAAAGTTTGAACAGTGAATTCCAGAAGCATTTGTTGACTTTGCTTGTAACAGGACAAAACAGAAGAGAAGCTATTAACTTTGTTCGTTCAGACACGACCAGGTCATTGATTGGACCCGTTCCACGTTTCTTCTTCTCACACACAACCCCACCAAGCACATAATATCTACCTTCATTACCTTCTCTGCAAATTTCTCTGCAAATTGCACGGTGGAACCATTAAACCGCTGACAACATGTTGAACAAGAAACCACCGTTGTTATGGCTTTCTCTCCTCATCACATGCTTCTTCTCTTTCCACACCTGTACTTCACTCGCAGCTTTGACCACCATCTCAGCAAATCAATCTCTCTCTGGGGATCAAACTCTTGTCTCCCAAAACGGAACCTTTGAATTGGGTTTCATCACCACAGGTAACAACTCTAAATACTATATAGGCATGTGGTACAGAAAGATATCTCAAAAGACTTATGTTTGGGTCGCAAATAGAGACGACCCAGTTTCTGATAAGAATTCTGCTAAATTAACAATATTGGATGGTAATTTAGTGGTCTTAGACCAGTCCCAAAATATAGTTTGGTCAACGAATTTGAGTTCTCCTAGCTCAGGTTCTGTGGTAGCCGTGCTTCTAGATTCTGGGAATCTTATATTAAGTGATAGGGCTAATGCATCGGCAACTGATGCTATGTGGCAGAGTTTTGATCACCCCACAGACACGTGGCTTCCCGGTGGCAAGATAAGTTTGAACAACGTAACAAAGAAGCCACAGTATCTGACTTCATGGAAGAATGTTGAAGATCCTGCAACGGGAATGTTCTCTCTTGAACTAGACCCTGAAGGAAGCAATTCGTATTTGATTCGTTGGAATAAAACTGAGCAGTATTGGTCAAGTGGTTCTTGGAATGGACAAATTTTCAGCTTGGTTCCTGAGATGAGACTAAACTACATCTACAATTTCACCTTTGTGTCCAACGAGAACGAGAGCTACTTCACCTACTCCTTGTATAACGAGTCTATTATATCTCGCTTTTTTATGGATGTCTCGGGTCAGATTAAGCAACTGACGTGGCTGGAGAATGCTCAGCAGTGGAATTTGTTCTGGTCTCAGCCTCGGCAACAGTGTGAGGTGTATGCCTTCTGTGGTGGATTTGGGACCTGCACTGAGAACTCCATGCCATATTGTAGTTGTTTGACTGGGTACGAGCCAAAGTCACAAACTGATTGGAATCTTACGGATTACTCAGGGGGGTGTGTGAGAAAGTCGGAGTTGCAATGTGCCTCACCAAACTCCTCTAACAAGGACAGTGACAGGTTCCTTTCAATTCTCAACATGAAATTGCCTAATCATTCACAATCCATAGGAGCCGAGAATGTTGGGGAATGTCAAGCAACATGCTTGAGTAACTGTTCTTGTACTGCATATGCTTATGACAATAATGGTTGTTCAATTTGGTATGGTGATCTCTTGAACCTGCAACAGCTTACTCAAGATGACAGCAGTGGGCAGACTTTGTTTCTCAAACTTGCAGCGTCTGAGTTTCATGATTCTAAAAGCAATAAAGGGACACTCATTGGTGCTGTTGCTGGAGCTGTTGGTGGTGTGGTGGTTCTTCTAGTTGTTTTGGTGTTTGTGATTCTGCGGCGCAGAAAGAGACATGTTGGGACAGGAACATCTGTGGAGGGCTCATTGGTGGCATTTGGGTATAGGGATTTGCAAAATGCCACGAAGAATTTCTCAGAGAAACTGGGAGGAGGGGGTTTTGGCTCTGTCTTCAAAGGAACATTGTCTGATTCTAGTGTCATTGCAGTGAAGAAGCTTGAAAGCATTAGCCAAGGTGAGAAGCAGTTCAGAACAGAAGTGAGCACAATTGGGACAGTCCAACATGTGAATCTTGTAAGGCTTCGCGGGTTCTGTTCCGAAGGTACTAAAAAACTTCTGGTTTATGATTACATGCCAAATGGTTCCTTGGATTCGAAAATGTTTCAGGAAGATAGCTCAAAGGTGTTGGATTGGAAACTGAGGTACCAAATTGCACTTGGAACAGCAAGAGGGTTGACTTACCTTCACGAGAAGTGTAGAGACTGCATCATACACTGTGATGTGAAGCCAGAAAACATTCTCCTTGATGCTGATTTTGTTCCAAAGGTGGCAGACTTTGGCCTTGCAAAGCTGGTTGGAAGGGACTTCAGCAGGGTCCTCACTACCATGAGAGGGACAAGAGGTTATCTTGCCCCAGAGTGGATATCAGGTGTGGCTATCACTGCCAAAGCTGATGTCTACAGCTATGGAATGATGCTTTTCGAGTTTGTGTCAGGTAGGAGGAACTCTGAGGCATCGAAAGATGGTGAAGTGAGATTCTTCCCTACTTTTGCTGCAAACACTGTCCACCAAGAAGGGAATGTGCTTAGCTTGTTGGACCCTAGGTTGGAGGGAAATGCTGACATTGAAGAGGTCACTAGAGTCATAAAAATTGCTTCATGGTGTGTCCAAGATGATGAATCTCATAGACCTTCCATGGGTCAGGTGGTTCAAATCCTTGAAGGGTTCTTGGATGTGACTTTGCCTCCAATTCCAAGGACCCTTCAAGCCTTTGTTGACAACCATGAGAACATAGTTTTCTTCACTGACTCCAGCTCCACCCAGAGTTCACAGGTAAAGAGTACCTCCTCTCAAGCCAAGAGCAATACCTCATCCAATAATTCTCAGTCCTCATGACAAAATTAGAGGACATGCTTTCTCTTAGTCATTCAAGAACAATAGGTGAAGCCATACTTTGATTTTGAAGCATTTAATTCTAATGTTATGGTTTTGCCAAAGAAGGATTTCTGCCAAGATGCTTGTGTGTTCAACCAAAATAGTGTCATCTGAGTCTGATATAGCTATTCCTGTTTTTATTTGTATGAGGCAGTTGGGGCTTGGGGGATCATTAGAGTTGAATTGTGGCAGAAACACGGTGCATGTAAGTTAGGTGCATTAAGTAATAAATTAATAAATGTGCGAGATTCTCTGGAACACTTTTGTAATATAGTAGTCGCAGATTTTGTTTTACTTTTCCACAGTAAGGATATTATTATTTTCAGATATATTTTACGTTTACAGACAACAAACTCTTCCAAATGTTTTAGACTTTTATGTTTAGAACTGGACAAGTGTTGAAAGATACACTTTCCTAGAAAGTGATTGAGACTTTACAAAAGCCTATTATAAAAGAAAAGCAGCAAAACAATAATATTTGTTCTCTGATAAACATTACTTGTTGTTACTTAGGATGCCGGTTTTCTTAACATCTGGAACAAAATAAATATTGAATTTGCAGGTTTATTAAGATTTGGATTACTCTGACAATGAAAGTTGCTTTAGTCCTGCTACTTGTGGATAATTATTGGGATTTTATCATGTGAAATTGTTTTTGTATAAAGTTTATTCACCAAAGGAAGAGATATAAGCATAATTATATATATATATATAAGCCAACCACATTCATCACAGTAAAACATATAAGTTTATCATCTCTTATGCTTGTGTTACAATTCATCAACAACTTCAAATAAAATAGACATTTGATTGTATTTTCAAAAAGACTCATGTATCAGTTTATAACTTTTGGTCTATTTGAATGCTTTTATCACTTTTAAAGTAGTTACATTTATTTCAAAATTCTATCTCAATTAGAACCAATTAACTCATGATATTTTACATAAATTTCACAAAACAAATCAAATATCCCATAAATCATAATTTAATAACAAATCTCAATCACTCAAAATAGTCTAATTCATCGCATCAACTAAAATCATCAAAACAACCAACATCATCACATTTCAATTTCAAACAATATTTCAACATACTAGCTGTACTCACTTCAACTTGGTGTTGTCCTTTGTAAGAAACATTAAAAAGGAATTTTCAACATCCAATACAGTACACTCCACTATAGTACCAGTAAGACCACATTTTTATACATCTTAATTATGTTAGTAGTAGTAGTATATTATATTATTATTATTATTATTATATGGATCTTGTATAAAGCATGCATGCCTCCACATTGCTTTACCTTTACCTGCCTTTTCCTTTATCTTCTCCTTTTCATAAGATACAAACTCTACTGATTGCAATTGCCACCCACTTTCTTTTCTCCTTTTCGTTTTTTCTTTTCTTTCCCTCAAAAGATCAACAAACTAATTATGTTTTACCAAAATCAAACTTTTCTCCATCTTTCTAACATCTATTTTGACACGATGCAATAGTTTATTGAGAATTATTCAAGACAACCTTGGGCAGAAATCTAAAGCGGAATATGATTGCTTACAATGTTGTTAAAATAAAATTGCCAAACCCATGCTTGAAGAAATCTTAGCAACATGCATTTCAAGTGCCTTTTGTTAGATTAAATTTGTACCAATTATGAGTTTGGTTGCCTTCATGAATCTACTTTCTTTATGCGCTTTTCACTAAACTAAAGATCTGTTCAATAATTTGTCTTAATCATAAAGTAGGGCATGTTTTCTATGTTGATTTTTCAGCTAGTCATGATTTCATGAATCGTATTAAAAAAAGTATTTAATATATTAATTTTCTATTATCATAATAATATTATAGTTTAAATTGTGAACACTTATCAATTAATTAAGTTTTAATTATTAATTATAATTTCAATTATAAATATAATAATAATCTTAATATAGTAATCTTAATTTACCTATATTTTCTTGTTTCAGTAAAAAGATTATGGTTATGAGGAATTAATGGCCTTGTTTTGTCTTTACTCATCAAACGCAGGCTCAAGCTGGAATAATTCCATTTTTTTCGGAACTGAACTAGTGCAAACTGTGCATTTCATTAGATTCATTCGGATAAGTTTTGATTATTTAATTTTTAATTTACAATAAAAAATTGCAAATACTACTAAATTTAACAAATAAAATTTTTTAAATATAAATAAAATTTATGTAGAAGATCAAAATAGAAAAAGAAACTGCTACAGGGTAAAGACAAGATGTAAAATTTATTTGGAGACAAAAAGGTTAAATGCATAGGTCCTACTTAATTATTTTCGTGCCAAATGTTATGCTTTAGCGAACATCAATAAATGATACAACAAAACAAAAGTAAAATTTTATCTAAAACTAAACGAAAATAATATACAAAATTCAAAGTTACCGAGGAACCAAAAAAATTATTGAAGTAAAAATCACAAATTTTTTTTTTCGACATTTTCCATCCTAAATTTTGTATATTTCGATGGTAAAAAGTGATATTGTGCACGTATCCATATATCTTGACTCTTAGTAAGATATTATTGTTTTGGGTTAAGTTCTCACGAATTTGTTTTTATGTACTTCAAAAAAACCTCTTATCAGTATAAATTTATGTTTATTTCTTATTTTATTTACTTTGTTTATAAAACAGAAATGGTCTAATTAATTATTACTGTCTATATTCTTTTATGGCAACTGAAGCATTACATTATAAAAAGGAAGTTTGCAATAATTCTTCCCAAAGTTTCCTTTATGATCCACCTGGATGATTTGTTTACCTTTTTTTAGTGAGGAAAAGTAGTCATTGCTTCCCTTACTCGCTTCTTAAAACACTTCTTTCAGATATTTTTTTTTTTCATTTATATGTTAGCATAATTTTTATCTAATTTCCTAACAAATTATCTGATAAAATATTGTAAATTATTTCCCTTTAATAAATAACAATTCTCTTAGCATACTACCAATTAATATGATATTTCGTTTTCTCCTTTGTTTGTTTATATATATTATTCAGTATTCGGATGTAGATACATTAGTTCTTTCCTTTTTATCTTAACTCTCTAAAAAAAGTTGAATAACTTTTTTTCCAAAATAAATTAAGCGAGGTAGGAAATTAAATAACCCAATTTGTTAAGTCATTGTGGGAAAAAATTGCATTATTTGAATGGAACGATGGATGAGTGGAAGCGTGGAAAGAATTAGGAAAAGTTGCAAAGAAAGCCAACTTTATATATCAATCATATTATTGACCTCGAGATATCTTCATGTGCAAGAGAGAATAAAGATAAATTTTTAAATTATCTTGGTCCTTCTTCAAAATATTGATTCACATTTTCTGAACTTATACATGTGGACATATGGAGTCCAGTTTCCACTTCATCAATTGATGATTTTAAATATTTTTTTATTATAGTAAACTTATCTGTTTCATTTGAATACATATTTTACGAGTCAAATCTAATATAAATTTTGTTCTTTCTTCGTTTATTAAATTTATTGAAAATTAATTATTTTTAGGTTAAGGTGACTGACGCAGAGTATGCGAGATGAGGAGTAGTGAGAGAGAGAATAGAATGAAAGTATAAATGTATAATTCAGACTTAGTAAAAGTAAAAGGTAGTAAAAGTGTATATAAGCGATGCATGGAGCGCACTATAACTGACACACGTCAGTTAAAGAAGTTATTTTTAGTTTACAACATGTCCTCTAAACTAAACTACTAAGAGACTTAATATTCAACATTTCTCTAAGTTTCTCGAATCTAGTTTGTCTGAGGGCCTTTGTAAAGACATCAGCAGTTTGTATTTCAGTCGAGCAGTGCACCAGTTCAATTTTCCCTTGGTTCACTAAATCTCTCAGAAAGTGGAACTTTGTGCTGATATGCTTGCTCCTTCCATGGAACACTGGGTTCTTCATGGAACACTGGGTTCTTCGACAGACTGATTGCGGACTTGTTGTCCACCGTCAACTGAATCGGTCATTTGTATTCAAGCTTTAAGTCCATGAGAAGCGCTTCCAACCATACGCACTGACACGCCGTTTCTGCAACGGCTATGTACTCTGCTTCACACGAAAAGATTGTCACCACATATTACTTTTTCGATTACCAGGAGATGGATGCTCCCTCATATTTGAAGATGTATCCGAAGGTGCTTCTTCTGTCAACCTGATCTCTGCTCCAGTCAAAATCACTCCAGACTTCCAAAGTACTCTCCAAGTTGCTCGCTACTTTTGAAAATAGAATACTATAGTCAATTGTTCCTTTTAGGTACCTTAGAACATGTTTCGCTGCTGACATATGAGATTGTCTAGGTTCATTCATGAACCTGCTCAGTAATTCAACCCCATAGTTTATATTCGATCTGTTGTTGCAGATATATCTCAAAGATCCAACGATCTGTTTGTATAGTGAAGCATCCACGCCTTTCTCATCATGTTGATTTGTCAACTTCAGGTTAGCAATAATTGGGATAGTTGTGCTGTTACACTCGGTCATGTTGAAACGCTTCAGAACTTCACTGATGAACTTCTTCTGGTGCAAGAAAACTCCACTTGTAGTTTCAGTAAACTCCAGACCGAGAAAGTAGTTAAGTTTTCCAAGATCAGTTATATCATATTATGCTCTCATCCTGCTTTTGAATTCTTTAATAACTGTTTTAGAGTTTCCAGTTATAAGCATATCATCGACGTATAGACACACCAGCAGAACATTTTGCTATGCTGCAGATTTTATGTAAACTCCAAACTCCACCGAGCACTTCACATAACCAATTTTCAGAAGTAACGTGTTGATGTGGTCATTCCAGGCTCGTGGTGCTTGCCTTAATCCATACAACACGTTGTTCAACCTGTAGACCTTGTGTTCTTCACCTATCCTTTCGAAATCAGGTGGTTTCCTGACATAAACTTCTTCCTCTGGAGGGCCATGCAAGAAGGCTGATTTAACATCTAGCTGATGCATTTCCCAGCTCTTAAGATTTGCAAGTGCTACTATCAATCTCACCTTTTCCAACCTTGCGACTGAAGCAAACACTTCAGTGAAATCTATTCTCGGCTTCTATAGGAATCCCTTTGCAACGAGTCTCGCTTTGTGTTTAGCAATTTCACCATTTGGCTTATACTTGGTCATGAAAACCCACTTTATGTCAATTGCCTATTTACGTTGAGGTAACTCTACCAACTCCCAAGTGTTGTTTTTCTCAATAGCCTTTAATTCATCAATCATGGCTTCTCTCCATTCTTTTACATCAAGTGCTTGTTTCCAGGAGATTATTTCTACATCAACAAGAAACGCAAGGTGTGCTTGATCTCCAGGGTCAGCTGTATCATTGTCAGCAAACACTTCATAATCAGCTAATCTGGATGAAGGAAATCTCGTCCTCTATGATCTTCTGCTATCAACATCATCACGTATCTCAGCTTGTTTATCAGCAGAGGTTCTGTCTTCTAGCTAACATGAAGTAATAACAGGCTTCTCATGTGTTCCAGTCTCACATTTCTGATTTGCTTCAGCTTTCTTCCAATCAAATGTGGCTCTCTCATCCACGATAACATCTCTACTTATCACAATTTGTCTATTCTTCGGACTGTATAACCTGTATGCACCCTTAGAATGATATCCTATGAAGATAAAAGTATCGCTTCTATCATCTAACTTCTTCCTCTTCGCGTCTGGGATGTGCCTGTAACATACTGAGCCAAAAATTTTAAGATGTTTAACGGTTGGTTTAATACTTGACCAGGCCTCCTCTGGTGTGCAATTCTCCAATGCTTTTGTTGGGCTTCTGTTGAAAAGGTACGTTGTTGTGGAGACAGCTTCTCCCCATAAGCATTTGGTAATCTTTTGCATTTTAACATACACTGAGTCATGTCGAGCAGCACTCTATTTCTCCGTTCAGCCAGCCCGTTGTGTTGTGAAGTGTAGGAAGCTACAACTTCATGCATTATACTTCTGTCACTGCAGTACTTGTTCATTTTGTGAGAATTGAACTCTCCTCCACCATCAATTTTGAGCAGTTTGACATGCAGTTCATATTGTCTCTCCACCATGACACAAAAATTGACAAAGCATGAGTAAACACTTTTCTTTTCCTTAATCAGATAAGTCCAGATTTTTCTGGTCCATTCATCAACAAAAATAAGGAAATACTTATTACCTCCAATTGATTCTTGCTCGAAGGGTCCACACACGTCTGAGTAAACAACTTCTAAAGATTGCTTTGCCTTCTTATGTGTTGTTCTCTTGAACTTTTTCCTGGTCTGCTTTCCAATTACACAGCCTTCACACACCTTTTCTGGTGAATGAATCTCAGGAACTCCTATCACCATCTCTTTCTCCTTCAACTGTCTCAAGCTTCTGAAATTTAGATGTCCATAACGGTAATGCCACAACCACTCTTCTTCCTCGGTATTGATAGATGATAAGCACTGAATAGTTGTAGCACTAAGCATCACCTTGAAAGTTCTGTTTCTAGCTAATGAAGCTTTGAGCACAAGACGTTTTCTATCATCAAATATTTCTATATGCTTTTGATGCATGTTCATATTATATCCTTTTTCAAGTAACTTCCCAAGACTGAGCAGATTGTTCTTCATGTTTGGTACGTATACACTACAAGAAAAAAGTGTATTATATACAGCAAAAATCCGTATATAAGACCCAAAATCCGTATATAATACGTGTTTATATACGGATTACATACGGGCAAAAATCCGTATATAATACCGTCGTAGCTAGTTTATATACGGATTTATCCGTATATAATTTATGTACGGAAATTATATACGGATTTATCCGTATATAATTTTCGTATATAAATTATATACGGATTTATCCGTATATAATTTCTGTATATAAATTATATACGGATAAATCCGTATATAATGGCTTAAGAAGAGCTAAATAAATGCCCTGTATATAGCAGTTCTCCATGCACAATATACAAGCAGAATAAAAGTTCTTATTCTATTGACAAACTTTCTGGATTAGACCAATAAATATAAATATAAAAATTAATGTTAACCTATCTAAACCAATATTCACTATATATTCTAATTTCTCTGCATATGTTATTTTATATATATATATATATATATATATATATATATATATATATATATATATATAAATTATATAAAAAGAAATTGTGATGTTCACCATATGCTTAAAATTCCTCAAACTCATGGTATAACACTTTAATGGAATGATGTCTAATATTTAGTTTAATGAAGCTCAACCTAATAAGAGTAATTTGCTGACTCTTAAGAAAGCCCCAATATATTATCAAGTTCAGAGTTTAACAACTATTAATCAACAGTTCCAATAAAAATTAACAAGTAGCTCAAAACTCACTGTCTCTAAAATAGGTTTTTTAAATGTTAGATAATCGATAGGGACATACCACTAAACAGTTTAAAAGACGTGGGATGGGTTCTTCGTTGAGTGGTCAATGCTAAATTAGATTTCTTTGATAAGTAAAGGGCAGGATCAATAATGATGAGCCTTGCTCTTTGATTCCTGCATAGAATAAGTAATATAAGTCAGGGGAGAAAAACATGCAGAATATAGTCTACAAAAAATTTTCAGATGCATAATAATCAAATTCACTTACAATTTCCAACCAGCAATGTGTGTATGCTCAATGAAATTTAGATTCCTTGACAGATTCGAGAAAACATAAAGCAAATCTGCAAAAGCAGAAAACAAATATCAAATGGGTTCAGGGAGTAAACTTTTTGCATGTTTGTCTTGATAAATGCTTAAACTGAAACTATAAACAACATGGAATGATCTATACGAATCTGGATTTATGCCAAATGATACACTATCAGACAGAAAGAAGATGTTGAAACCAGAAGACTAAAATCATTGAGTACAAAATACCATGAAGCAAATTGTTACACAGTTATGCAGGTACTATAAGCTTTCCTTCTTGGTAACAAAATCTATTTCAACAACTTAAAGAATAGAAGAAAAAAATCAAGCAACCTCAAAGAAAAGTGAGACAAATTATAAGATAATATATTCATATGTACAATAATCATATAAACTATATACCATGAAGCTGCAAATTCAAGTGCACAAGTCTCATTAATTAGCAAATATAAGCTCAATCATTAAATAAGAGGATATCCTAGTACCATAAATGCAACCAAAAATGCACTGCAAGGTGGATGGGAAATTGTTTTCTGCTGCAATTGACCTGCAGAATATAAACATCAATCTTTTAACTGTTTACAACTATTGATAGTACATATAACTTCACAAAAATGCCAACTAATAAGAGTAAATTTCAATGTGCAGATTAGAAAAGCTACCCTTCAAAGTAGACTATAAGCTTAAGCGATTAAAGGAACTCGTGGTCAATAAATTATTGTGAGTGGAAATTGACAAGCTATATAGACAGCACAACTTGCACAATCTAAAGTTAAATATCCACATGGTTAAGAGAGAGGAAAAAAAAATAGCACATCTTGTTTCCTTACTAATTCACCACTCAGATTCATGTAAGTCCGAGGAGGCTTTGCAAGGAAGACAAGAACTTCACCAACAAAACCTGCAACAAACCAACTTGCGAAAAAAATTTATCAATACAATAAACATAGACAGAAAAACAGAAAATAAAAATATCTAAGCAAGGCAGCGGGCAAACCTTTTCCGAAAATGGCTTTGGAATAGGAAGTGTTCATAGGAATCCCCTAAGATTCAGCAAATGCATCAATCATCTCAAAGCCCACCTAGACAATCATCAAATCAAACTTGTATTTCAGATTTAGCCATTTGTTCAAGAGGATTTATTTTTTCCTATTTAGCTATTGATCTGATCTCTGTTCTTATTTACTTAGCAGTCTTTAGAAACTTATTTTTAAATGTTTTAATGGTTTAATAACAGTTTAACCATTTTGACAGTTTTAAACAAAAAAAAATGCCAAAAATAAAAGGTGACCAAAGATGAAAGGAAAACAGCTACATTAATAAATACATCACCATATGCTATAAGCTTGTGCAAAACAACCATTGATTAATCTTAAAGAAAAGTACAAACCAGTATATGGACAAAGCAATTGAACATCAAAACTCTGAAACTCAAGCAGAGCAATGTACTATATTTAAAGAATCATGTAAGTGTATGTATCTTACATGAAAATTCAAAACCATCAATACCTGCCCCTAATACTCATTGTATTCATCTTATTCAGAATCAAATCACGTTACTGGATAACTAAAACCAAAGGTTTCTGAATGTGAGTAATATTTTTGCATGAGCTATAAGGATGAGAATTCGTTATCACCAAAGATTATATAGCATGAGCTATAAGGATCTATTACAGTTAACAAGCAAGGAATAACTATACAAAACAAAAAAGAGAAGTTAATTCATGACATCAAATGATTAACATTTAAAATAAACACTACTAGTAAGGTAAGTTTTTTCTCTGCTATTTTTTATACCAATACAGTAACTCACTTCAAAAATTGCAGATTATCCCATACATCATTCATAATCTGGGAGCTGGTTGCAGTAAATTAATTCTCATTAATAGGAAACATATTATAATTTGAACTATGAACTTACTACGGCTAATATGGAAATCATTCACTAACTAAAAATGAAATTAAAGGTGATGCACTACGTGATTTCATTGGCTGCAAGAAAAAAGAAATAAGGTTAATGGATAGAGGTTCATACATGTGGAATGACTATCACTTGATAATTGATTGCGCTCACAAGAATTTCCAAAACAAACTTTTACTTTGAAAGAAAACAAACCCGTAACTTTTTCAAAATAAGAAAACCCCTCCCCTGAAACGTAACCCCAAGTTAATATACATATATATAACTATATTAAAAATATATATATAAACTTACGTCACCTTCTTTTATATATATATATATATATATATATATATATATATATTAATATAATATAATACTTAAGTACATTAACCTCTGCACCTAATTCAATTAAGATCTCTGCTTTTCTCCACAATTAGAGACACCACAAATATACTTTTGACCCTTTTTTAATAAAAGAATAAAGCTTCCAATCTTCTTTACTTCAAAAGCTCTTGGACGTGTCTTCTCTCCTCCATGCAAAACATGAATTTTATTATTCCACGAAACTCGAGTCTATTCTATCCACTTTCTTCCTCTACCCAATTACTTCCTCCTTCCCTTTAACAAAACAAAATATCAAAGCTCTCCCTTACTCACACAGAACCACCCTTGCTGAGATTCTAACACACAAGGTTCTTTCATCTCAATCCCAACCAGCCTCTTTTTCTTTAACTACCAACCCATACACCTTCTCCCATGTTCTAATCACTCTTCATTTAACTACCAGAAGCTAAAACTCACCACTAACTACTCTCCCCAATAAACTAATCACATATATACAGGAAGAACCTAAACCAGTAAACACAGAATGAAGGTGTAATTACAACTACCACTGGAACACCAAATGATATCACTGGAAATCTCAAAACCCAAACCAATACCAATTCCAAACACAAAAATGCATCAAAATAAACAATAGTCTTACAATTTTAGAATGTACCATTTTAAAAATCTCACCTTTAGGAATCAAAGCACTTTCTTTAACCTTCACGGGAGAAGCATTACTGCTACCACGTGCTCGACCTCCTCAACAGCGGGTTTCACGCACGAACTTTTTTTCGAACGACTGGCTTTGAGACCTATTAAGGCTCTCGCCAGTGCAAGGCGGGTTTGGGAGTTTTCCTGAGGTTTGAGACATTAATCACAAATTTCACTCAGTTTATTCCAGAGATGGGGAAAAAAGATGGAGAAGGATGGGAACACTTACCACTGGCCGAGAATGATGGCGGAATGGACGACCATCCACAACGGTAGCAGGACTCCGATAGGTCACACGCACTGAACGAAGAAGCACTCTCACTAGCCGACCCTCTGTGAAGGAAAGAGATGTTGCACACTAGGGTTGGAGAGGAGAGGTGAATGAATGGTTGATGAAAGATTGATGAAGATGACTCCACAGAGAAGAGGGTTTGAGAGCAAGAGAGTTCGAGAGAGAGAAAAGAGTTCTAGGGTTCGAGAAAGGGGAAATGCTTCTTCAGAGTGTGATATGCAGCTCCAGCATCCAATTAATCAGAAAAAAAAATTTTAAAAATAATTTCCCACATTCGTATATAATATCCGCAGTTAACAACCGCCACCACGTGCAAACTTTATATACAGAATTTATATACGGAAAATTCCGTATATAAATATCCGTATATAATATCCGTATATAAAGCCTTTTCTGGTATCCGTACATAAATTCCGTATATAATACTTCATTTATATACGGATTTACATCCGTATATAATTTTCCGTATGTAATTTCATTATTTCTTGTAGTGATAGCACGTTGTTCATGTACGCGGGTTGTCCGTTCTTGCTTCTGATCATAATCCTTTCGGTGCCTTCGGCCATTATCACATTGTTATCAGCAAACCTTACTTTGCTTTTAACACTCGAATCCAGATCTATTAGCCACTCCTTATTGCCTGTCATCTGATTAGAGCAGCCCGTATCTAAGTACCAGTAGTTGTCATCTTCTGCATGCTTCGTATTGATAGACATCAACACGTGTTCAAATTCTTGACACCTGTGCAACGCTCGTTCACACTTGTGTGACGCTAGTCCAATTTCTTTGTTGATGACCGTTCGGTTAAATGAAAATAGCCTTTCGATTTCTCCAACACCCGCTCGGTTTGACGATGACATCCGATTGTTAACACTCGTTCGATCTGCTTCAACACCCGCTCGGTTTTTGTCAATGCTTGATTCATTCAATAGTAGAGACCGTTCGATTTCTTTGTTAACTTCAAGAAACGACCGTTCGAAAGACAACCATTCAGTCTCATCATCTGTCTGCACTCGTTCAGTAATGGACATCAACAATACATGATCTGAATTAGAGTCACCTGTATCTTGGGCAAGATTTGCTTCATCACTTTTGTTCTTCTTTACGGCCTCATTGTGCCAGCATTCAGACGAGTAATGACCGAACTTACTGCAGATATAGCACTAGATATTCCTTTTATCAACATTTCTTCTTCCTCTTCCTCTCATTTGCTTCCCGCCTCTCTTGCTTTCATCTTTGTGTTCACTGTATTCCTCTTCAACATTGTGATCAGAGACATTCGGGTTTCTACCTCCAGTTCGACCTCCCCGTTCTCGACCTCTGCTTCTTCCAGCGCCTCGTCCTCTGGGTTTAAAGCTGCTTCTTGCTTGTAAAGCTTGATTCGAACCCGTTTCATTTTCGGTTTGCTTTCTTTCAAGTAGACGTTGTTCATGGGCTTCCAGTGAGTTCTGCAACTCTTCCACTTTCATGTCTTCCACGTTTTTGCTTTCTTCAATTGCTACAACCATATGATCGTACTACGGGGTTAGTGATGAGTGCATATTTATGCCCACATTTATGCTTTAAAATTTAAATTTTTGATGAGATATTTGTGCTTAAATGATTGATTTAAAGAAGATTTGTGATGATTGAATTGATTGTGTTTGGAAATAAAAGGGGCGTAAAAAGTGTGTTTTAGCGCATAAATTATTCTTGGATGTTCTAATGTTTGTTGATGCAGCTGAAATATAAGCTTTGTTGGTCCAAATTTTAATTCAATGCCCAAAATCAGAATTATGAAAATAAGAAATTAGTTTATTCAATAAAAGGAGCTGAGTGCACCCTTGTTTTTACAAATATACACTCCCAACTCTGAAACAGACCCAAGAAGACCAAGCCCAAAACATTAAACCTTTTACACCCTAAACTTTTTTACACACACCTCTCATACCACTAACTAGTCAGATTTCACCATATTACACCATGTGGCAATCCATCACCAACATACCAAATCGTCCAGATGATGCCACATCACTGATCCTTGCACTCACTAGTGAACCAATCAGAACACACCGCCTCTGCCACATCACCCTCCTCTGCCACATCATCGTCATCTTCCACCCACTGAAACCCTAATTCCCAATCCAAACCCTAGCCGCGGTTGCGCTTCCTCCAGGCCATGCGTCGTCAGCCATCGTCGCACCATGTGCCGCCGTGAAATCGCACAACAACCACCGTCAACCACCAAGGCCGCCGCCATCAAAATCCAGCTCATCGCCATCATCGCGCAACATTTCTTCTTCCTCGCGAAACCGCGCCACCGTCCATCACACACATCCATGGCAAACACCAAAGAGCCGCCGCAAGTAGCTCCATTACTCTTCTCATCATCATCTCGTCGGGCAACCATCTTCCTCACGCCTCGCCACTACAGCATCGCCGCTACCGCAGAAACCCTGGCGTCACCATCGTCACAGATCCACCTTCACGCCGCCGCACTGCCAGCCGCTAGTCACTTCCGCCGCGATGAAAATCGCATCAGCCTTCATCGCGAGCAACATCATTACTCCACCATGCCACACTACCGCAACATCCACCTTCATTGCGCCATTAACGGCGACACCACTTCCTCCATCTCTGATCGCGACATCTCCCAGCCACGATGGCCACCACGCCGCCGTTGCCTTCGTTCTCATCCATGGACTTAACTTCATTCATTCATTCACCACTTCTCTCTCTCTTATTTCATCTTGTATTCAACTCCATTCGTGGAGAACTAAGCATCTAGGGCTATTCTACTGTAATTCAATTATGGATTCTCAGGTTAGATTGAGTTAATGCAATTGTTTATTTTGATTATTGATTTAAGTTGTTCTCTCTCTATGTCTTTCATCTCTCTATCAAATTAAAAGCAAAGATTTTTGCATCATAATGTGTTTGAATCTACATGCATATTGATTATATGAGTTCTAGGGTTTCTAGGTTTAATTGAGAATGTACTTTGATTTAATTTAGGAACTTTCATATGATTAAATGGTTTTTACTATTAATTGAGAATGTACTTTGATTGGTAGTAATAATTTCAAGGTTTAATCATTCAGGAAGTTCCTTTTTTGGAGCAGAATCTCAATTTCGTCCCTTATTTTTTCGGTTTCTCAATTGGATCCAAATTTTATGAAAATTGCAACAATTGGGCCCTAACCGTTAAATTGGGCCCAACGCCGTTAAGCTGTGTTTGACGTGGCACGCTGGGTCCCGTTTTGTAATTGACGTGGCATTAGGGATTGGGAGAAGTTTGTTTGACATGGATAATTATATTTTTTAAAATACAAATAAAAGCAAAGTACGAATGAAATATAGGGATTAGGATTGAGATTCAATTTTATGGAATTAGGGATTGGGAGAAGTTTGTTCTGAGATTGAGGGGTTGTTGTAGGCTTCATGCAAAGGTCCATGAAATTCACAAATTGGGGTCTGAAATTGGGGATTTAGGGTTTAATCGAAGTTGACGTTGACAGAGAGCGTGCTTTTGTCGTCGTGGTTGAAGTTGTGGGACCTTGTTCCGCTGGAATCTCGAGTGGCCAGGTCAGTATAAGTTTGGTTTTGTATTAATTATTGATTACAGAGGTCATATGTTGTGTTATTTTTATTGCGATGTTGGGTTGTGGTCCCTATGGTTGTATTGTGTTTCATTTTTTATTGCGTTGTAGTGGTCCCCCCATCTTAACACACCAATCCTCGAATCCCTTTCCGTCAAACATCGAAAGATTACTGTGTATCACGCCAACCATTTCTTCTTGATCGGTTACTGATCCACCAGGTTTTCGAACCTTGCTCTTGATACCACTGTTAACGTGACTGACGCATGGTATGCGAGATGAGGAGTGGTACAGAGAGTGAGAGAGAGAGAATAGAATGAAAGTGTAAATGTATTATTCAAACTTAGTAAAAGTAAAAGGTAGTAAAAGTGTATATAAGCGGTGCATGGAGCGCACTATAACTGACACCCACCAGTTAAAGAAGTTGCTTTTAGTTTACAACAACACTTATTAAACTTATTGAAAATTAATTATCTTTAAAGCTTAAAAAACTCATTATGACAACGGTAAAAAATTTCTTCTACACAATTTGTTTCGTTAAAAGACATTTTTTATGAATTCATGTTGAGACTCCTCAACCAAATAGTATCATTGAACAAAAATACCAACATCTATTAAATGTTAGTCGTGCCTTACTGTTTTAAGCACATTTACCAACTTGGTTTTTATCTTGTGCAGTTAAACATGCTACTCACGTCACAAATAGACTTCTTACTCCTTTTTTACATTTTTAAGCTCCATATGAATTAGTTTATGGCCATGACCCAGATTTCACTTTGTTACGTTCTTTTGGATGTCTAACATATGTTACCACCATCACTTCTAGAAGAACAAAATTTAACAAAAGAATCTCTAAATCAATTTCTTAGGTTTCAAACTTGGAATTAAATGCTACATTTTATATGATCTCAATGATAAATCATGTTTCATTTCTTGAAATGTTATTTTCTATGAACAAATTTTCCTTGTGCTAATAGAATTGTGATTCTTCTAACATAGACCTCACCAATGGTATTATTGATATTATAAAATTTGACTTTTTTTTTTTACTTTTGAAAATCCACATTATGTTATCTCAAATAATTCTTTACAAAATAATGATGGCATTATATCCATTACTAACAAATGAATCTTATCCTTGTGATTCTCTTCAAGTTGATGAGTCTAATATAAAGATTTTCACTAGAAATAAAAAATCTCTTTCATATTTAAATGATTATCATTATCCTACCATTGTCTCTTCACATTTTACTTGCACCACACCTTATTTTTTACAATCATATATTTCATGATCAACATCTCACACTGCTTTTTGTTTATCTATTTCTAGAACATATGACCCTACATCTTTCAAAGAAGCAAGCAAACCTGAATGCGGGAGAGCAACCATGATAATTGAATTACAAGCTTTGGAGAAAAATAATACTTGGTCTTTGGTTAGTCTACCTCTAGGGAAGAAAATTGTGGGGTGCAGATGGATTTATCGAACCAAATATAAAGCAGATGACTCCATAAAAAGATATAAAGCTCGGTTGATTGCCAAGGGCTTCACACAAACAGAGGTGGTGGGTTTCTTTGAAACCTTTTCACCTGTAGTTAAATTAATTATTGTTTGGTTCCTTTTCTCTATAGTTGTCTCTTTTTCTCTATTGTTTGGTTCCTTTTTGCATTGTGATCTTCATGAAGAAGTGTACATGAAGCCATTGCCTGATTTAACTATTTGTTTTCCCACATTGGTTTGCAAGCTATAAAATTCCTTGTATGGATTACAATAGGCCAATTGCTAATAGAATGCCACATTATCTTACCAATTTTTGGTTTAACTCAAACCACAACTGATTATGCCTTGTTCGTACAAAGATGATGCTTCTTTCACATCACTTTTAGTCTATGTTGAGTCTCTACATGATAAATTGCATCAAAGAATATATTCATAGCCCATTTCACATCAAGGACACTAAGGAATTAAAGTTATTTTTAAGGATTAAAGTTGCTAGATCTCAGCATGGTTTGGTTTTAAATCAACACAAGTATTGTCTTGAAATTATTTTTGAATATGGTCTCATTGGTTGTAACATGTCAATACTCTTATCAATTCTTGTGTTAAACTTAAGAGAAGATGAAGAAGATCTTATTACTAACCCTAGTGGCTTTTGGACATTAGTTGGACAATTGATATAATTAACAAATATCATATCAGACATGAGCTTTTTTATGTAATAAATTAGTTTGTTGATGACTGTAAGACCCAAGGATGGAAATATAATAGTTTTGAGACTTTGGGTTTTTGTTTGAAAATTATTTTTATTGAGTGTACACCTTTGTTAGAACATAATTGTTATGTTATTTTATTTATATTTTTGCTTAGGGGGAAATAAGATCTTTCACCTTTCATTAATTAGGTGCAAGAAATTAAAATAGGGGGTGTAGAAAGAAAAAACATGCAAATTAAATAATGTGGGAATTTAATAAAAAGATATTATATAAATCTTTTTTGAAGATTTAGTTGTTATTTTAAAAAGTAGTTGAAAGAAAATATTAGATATAATCTTGAGATTTAAAAAGATATTATTATTAGAGAAAATCATTATTAGGTATTGTTATATGATTTAAAAGATATTTTGAGATATTGCTAATTAAAATATATCTTAAGATATTATTGGATGTAATTAGATATCACTATTAGATATTATTGCAAGGGTTTATGTATGCATGGGCATAGGGTTTATCTAATATTTGTGTTGGGTTTTTTCCTGTGAATGTATGTACTGTTGTTGGGTTATCCCAATAGAGGATTTGATGTTAAGGGAGAATAAAATTATGATGCATGGGGGTTTCGATGAAAATATATGTTGTAAGTGTTGGGTTAAAGGAAGGAAAACAAGTCATTCCCACATAGCACAAAACCTGCACATGCATTTTTGTCGTTGTGAAGTCGTTCACAGTTAGATCGGGTTTATTTTTGGTTAGTAGGTTCCAGACGTATGTTTCATCATTTTGACCGTTCAGATCGTCAATTGGAGGTATACATTGGGAGAAACAACCTAAATGAAAAGAGGAAACTTTTTCCACATAGCATAAAACCTACACTGGTGTTTTCGTCGTTGTAAAGTCGTTCACCATTGGATGAGATTGATTTTTGGGCAGTGGGTTTTAGACATATGGTTATTCATTTTGACCGTTTGGATCGTCAATCGAAGGTCTAGTTTGGGACAAAATAGTCTCGTTTGGGACAATAGAACGTGATGAGAATCAGAGAATGAGTTTCGGGGTTTTGTTTAAGGTTGGTTTTGACTTGTGATTGTGAATGGGAGCATGTATGAGTGTTGGGATGTATTGGAGTGTGTGATTAATGAGCATGAGGCATGGGAGATTAGTCTACTTGTTGTACCAAGTAAATCCTAATTCTATTTGCGGATATGTGCTCTCTTTGGAATTGGTTGTTGAAAAGAGAGTGATGACTCACTTTAGCATTGGTTGTTGAAAAGGGAGGGATATTCCCTAGCATTGATTGTTGAAAAGGGGACTCTCTTTGGCATTGGTTGTTGAAAAGAGAGTGGTGACTCTCTTTGGCGTTGGTTGTTGAAAAGAGAGTGGTGACTCTTTTTGGCATTGGTTGTTGAAAAGAGAATGACATTCTCTTTGACAAATAGTTGTAAAAAAGAGAATGGTGAGTGTTGAATTTTCTTTTGGATGAGGAGGATAAATGTCCTGCCTTGTGCGATAGGATAACAGGTCCGAAGCCAGAAGAAGGATGACTCAAGTGTATCTGTATGGGGAAGCTATAGATGAGGCTGTAAGAGTGACTATAGTTTATGAGGTAAGGTACAAGAGTATGACTGAGTCTTATCATGATGGAGTTTATGGTTTGGTGATGCTCATGGTGTGATTCATGATTGGGATAATCATGTTGGTGGTGTACTTATAATGATGATCATGGTATTGAGGATGCTTTAGGTTATGCTATGTTGAGAATGATGTTACTATAATGGTCATAGTAGGTAGTTAGCATAGGTTCTAATGAGTGGATAAACCAAGGGTCTAAGTGTGAGATGTTAGTGATGACATCAAGGGTTAAACATCGAGGATTGAGAATTGAGAATCGAGGATTGAGGATTGAGTAATTCGTTTGATTGATTTGTTATGTTGGAGGATTATGAATCCTATTGTTATTACTATTATGTATGGGGTGTTTGATTATTGTTTATTCAATCAGTATGTTTGTATCATGTTATTATGATTGTTTTACCGGTAGCTTACCCATACATGTTTGTCTGTGTGCATGTGAATGCAATGATCGTATAATGTGTAATGTTATACGTGAGCAGATGATATTGCAGATGTTCCAAAAGCATGATAGATTTGTGACATAACGAGGGAAAGATTTGGGTTTCTTTAAAAAGTTTTTTTGGCATAGACTTTTGAAACAAGTAATAGTAGTTGTTTTATTTCCATAGTTGTTGTAATTACTTTTAATGTAATTGGACAAGGCTTTTGGAACTTTATGGTTTCAATAAATTATGCATGTTGAAAGGTTAAGATTTTTGAAAAAATACGTTTTCGCGCTATGATAAAGTTTTGAATTTTATTGATTTTTGTAAACCAGTCACATCCCAAAATTTGGGACGTTACAATGACTAAGTCACACAATTCTTACATGCAAGTTACTTTATGCATTATTAAGTATCTTAAGAATGCACTTGATAAAGACATTTTTTATCTAGTTCAAAATCCCAACAGAATCCAAGCTTTTTCTAATTCAAATTAGGCTAGTTGCAACATCACTTGAAAATCTGATATAGGATATTGCATTTTCTATTGTAATTACTTGATTTCATGAAAATCTACAAAGCAAAATATTGTTTCTTTAGCTTTACAGAAGCAAATATAGAGTCTTAGCCACCATTGCTTGTGAATTGCAATGGCTCAAATATATGGCTAATGACTTATCTTTGGATATTTCTTTGTTTTTTCTTACTTTATGTGACAATCAATATATTATTCACATGGCAAAAAAAAATCCTACGTTCCATGAAAAAACGAAACACATCAGAATAAATTGTCACTTCATCGATCTGTGCTAAAATTCTTTAAGGCCTAATTATCTTGTCTCATGTTTTCTAACATCAAATTGGTGATGTGTTTCCTAAATCCTTGCATCCTGATCCCTTTGAAGATAACATTTCCAAGTTGGGTTTAAAAGACATCCATAACTCACCTTGAGAGGGTATTAGAAATAAGTTATATAGTATGATTGAATTGTTGCTTTTCTGTTTCTTTGTTGTTTCTTTTGTTACTTTTATGTTGTTTTTTTTCCTTCTATGTTTTCTTCTTCTTAATTCTATATAACTAAGTTTTCTATTGTAAAATCATTGAGTTGATCAATAAACATTTTTTTTGAGATATTACATTGTTCCACTTCTCGATTCAATAATTTTCAAACACTAATAGTTACTATATATTATATGAGATTTAAAGTTAAATTGTATTATGTTTAACTCAATCTTAGAAAACCAAAATTTCATTAAGATAAATTTCATGATTCTGATTATATTAAAAAATAACTTTAAACCTAACTCAATCCTACAAACTCAACTCATAAGGTGATGTTTGTACTCATTTATATATTTTAAATTGATCTTGTATCTAATGATGCGAGACTTTTATTAAATGATTTTTTTAATTATATAGTTGTATTTGAATTATATTTTGACTATATTGTACTTGTTATATTAATAAATTTTTCAATAAATTTTTCAATGCATTGATATTTTGAGGGTGTTTGACCCTAACAAATTGATTTGTTTCATTTTGTAGGAGTTGATATTTTAAGTTTTATATATTACTAAAAATTTAGAAAACATAATTAAATCTACACTCTTAAATACTTTTGAATTTCCTAAAAATGTAAATAATAATATTATGTTGTATAATTAAAACTGTTTTTTTAACCTGAACACTTTATGTATTTAATAAATAGTATATTTAATATCTTTCATTGAGTGGGATTATCCCCACTAATTTAAAAGCTATAACTAATTCAAACCATATTTAATTTAAGCAATTGAATTCAGTATAAATGTTGTGCATATTTAAGGAATGTTGATATATCATACGATAATTGTGTTTGAAATGATGAATAATATTTCAATTCAAATTTTTTAGAATTAAGTATTTAGGATAATATTTTTAATTGTTTTTTTTTTCTTTGAAGTATTAAGTATAAAAACTATTAGTAAAAGGACATTCTTACTTTAATGATAACTTAAATAACTTATATTAAGATATCATATCGTGGTAAGTGGAAGAAGAATTTTTGTATATACTATAATGTGACATTAATATGCAATTTTATACAATGAATTCACCATGACTTAAGGAGCTTGTGTTTGTAAATCTAAAATACTTAAAATTGGTATATATTAATATCTGGTAAGATATGCTTAATATTATTATCTCAGTATGTGCTTGCTTATTGTTATTGATATTGTATAAAAATAAGTTAAGTTTTAATTCATTTACAAGAAATTGTAAATATTATACTCTCTTGTACATTAATTGGCTCAAATGTTAGATAACTAACACAAATATTTTTGACTGATTATTTTATTTCATTATGTAATTGTAAATGGTGCAGGACAAGAAGATGAACCGAAAGTGATACTAGAGGTTGGCTTACTTTGTTTTCTCATATTTTACTAGTGAATATATATGTTTTGTAAAGCCTTCTTATTGAATAAACTATAGTTTATTTTATTATATATGTAAGCATTTAATTGCTAAAGAATTTAATATGCATATATGTTATGAGTAGTTATATAATGGAAAAAATAAATTTTAAAACTGATATTTTAATAACTTTATAACATAACACACATATTATTATTTTATTGATTTATTATTTATTTATTATTGTATTTACGTACTTAAATCTAATAAAGAAATCACATATATACTATATCAAAATATTATAAAAAACAAAAATCTGTGTTACTATATTAATTAATTTTATACATCAACCTTACCAAAATTACATATGATGTACACACAAAATCCATCATTTAAACAATAATCTAAGTTTACAATTTGCTGAGAATATGTACTTGTTATTTCAAAACCATATTATAGAATCTGATTGCCCAAGATAATTTAATAAGTTACAAATCACGAATGCACTCGTATTATTTCAGAAGTAAATTCTGTACAAATCAAACTTAATTTCAATACAACAACCAACATCTTTCCCTATCAAATTTCATTAACTACTTTTCCTACTTTGCATCGGTTAGATATGTATTGTCATGTCAGAAACCCAAACAAAAGCATGGCAAAGGGAAATAAATGTGGAACTGCTGCTTCTGTCTCTCCCACCCTTACAATCCTTTCCAATCTTAGCCACTGGAAGAGCACTCATGTCACTGTCTTTTGGGCTATGCCTAAGAAAGCTTCGACACTAAGCATAGAGATAGCAGAGCAGAGAATGTAGAAGCATGCACCAAGCACGAAAAAGGACCATTCTCTCGTCAAAATTTAATGCCCCATTATGGTACATCCTAATAGTTCCCTGCGAACTTGCTTCCCATAATTAACCAGAAACTATCATAAAGCTCTTGATTAGTATAGTCATTGTTAATTATCATCTGACACACGATCAAGTTTTCGATCATGTGTCACGTGAAAACTAAACGGGACTATGGCCATGCGATAATCTTGAACTATGTCATGATAATTTCTGGTATCTTTGTCTTGTGGACTTTCTCTGAGCCTTGGAACTTTTGGTGACCTTTTTTTGCACGGAGAACTCGAGTCCCAAACGGCCAAAAAGTAGAGCAATGTTGAAGTCAAAAGAATACCAAAAAGCTTTCCCCAAAATACCGTAAACGCTAAGCTGAATAGAACCAAGTATATTCCATAGCACTCGAACCTTTTTTGCTTCTCCAGTGGGCTTCCATGACCACCCTCTTTCCCTTTTTCCTCGGTGGAGTAGTGATTTGAAACGTTCGTTGATTCTGATGACGCGTGTGAGCCGGAGCAAGCTGAAGATGAAGTTGACAAAGGCGATTGAAGGGTTTTTCTTTCCCCATACTTCAAATTCTTGTGTTTGTACCCAAATGAATCATGGATGTAGCGGTTTTTATGGTGATCTCTTTTATTCTGCAAGACAAAAACATCTAAGTTAAAATAGGAAAAAAAAATTATACATATCATCCCAAAATTCGCGATCATGATTTGTGTGACTGATGGCAGAAATTAAACTAAAAAAAATGATAAAACAGTGAAAAAATGAATCCAAGACTAACCAGTATGGTTTCGTAGAACGCAGCTTTGATCACCCGAGAAATCGTCCGTTTAGGTGAAACGTGGTGGAAGTATACAGATTTGGGTTTTGAATTCTTGACCATTTGTTGCTTCTCTGAAGTGGGGACGCGTGAGAAATGACTGGGAGAAGAAGAACGATGAGGAGCAACTTCGGACTTTAACATGCAATCTATGTCGACGACAGGGCGAAAACATAGGAACTTGTTCTTTGAGAAGCTCCTCATGATTTTTCTGGATGAAGATATTTGTGTGTAACTCCAAAAGAGAAGATGAAGATGACAAGACAAACTCTGCTTTTGATTTTCGGGAATTTGGTTCGTTGGTTTTACAGCAAGACGAAGCAGTGGTTAGAGGACATTATATAACGTTGGGATGGTCATGGACATGGGTTTGGTTACCGTTCATTATTAGGTTTATTTTTATTTTATTTTTGTTCTTTATTTTTGTTTTAGTGAAAGGGTAGAAAGTGGGGGAAGAAAAGGAAGAAGCACTTTGGGGTGTGTGTGTGAGGAAGATGTTGAAGGATGTGACTTATAAAAATATATATTTTTCTTTTGGGAAAGAGCTATAGAGAGAAAGAAAGAGAGGGTTTAATTTTGCAATAGCATAAAGGTGAGAGAGAAAAAGAGAGTCTTTAATGTTTAATGTTTATGGATAGTGAGTCAGGTGGCGTGGAGAATATATGTACTGTTGCTGTGTCGTCTAAACGAAGGGTTTTGCTTTGTCGTGCATTAAATTTTATGGTACGAAGGATTTTTCCGTATTTAAGATGGTTTAATTTGGATTCGGATTGAGATCATGACACAGAAACAGTTTGTTTTTCATTTAGGATTTGAAATTATTTATAACTTTTATCATGATTTCCATTATTTGATGCGATTTGCAAGGACAACATGCCTATTTAATGTATTTCTAAACACACTTTATAGATACCAGAAGCGTCGTGTTATCCAATTTCTAGTTTGGATTTCATCGCTTCATATGCCATTAAGCTTTCTTTATGTTAGGTTTAGATCTTATTAAAAGACTATTTAACTATTGTTTAGACTCACTAAGATTTCTCTTCTGTCAAAAGAAAAAAAAATCATGAATATCGAACTTATTTAAGATAAAACGAATTTAGATGTATGGATTGAGCATCCTTAATTATGTAAACATAATCAACCTTTAATATTAGAAATGTGGATTGGTTCAAGATTTTGAATTAATTAATAAGAAAGATACAAATGTGGTTTTATTATATTTGGTTAGAGATATTGAATACTTTCAAATTGGATGAATCTAAATCAACACAACCCACCTTTGTTTTTTCTTCCCTTTTATGTTGTTGCCATTTTAATTTGATTTTATAAAACTTGAAAACATATATAATTATAATAATACGATGTTTAACCTTAGTTCTTAAACTATATATTTTTCATAAATATTTCCTTTTAAAAAACTAAAATTATAAATACACATATTACTCCGTGTTTGATACCGATTAGACACATGTTTGATCAAGTGAAGTTAATTAAAAATATTACTGACAAGTCCAACTATTTCAAGCCAGATAAATTATTGTGTGTATTTTATATCTCCTTTCTAATCCGTTAAACATAATTCAGCTAACCCATTATGATAACTACACAATTATATTTTGAAAGAAAAAAAAAAAGATAGAAATATAGGGGGAGAGAGCACAGAGAAAAAAAGTTTTGAATAATAAGCAAGTACTACAAGAACAAAATCACAGTTACATACCATAAAAATAGAAGAATTAGGATTTTCGAATTTTAGGAATTTAAAAATTAGAGAGAGCACAGAGAAAAAAAGTTTTGAATAATAAGCAAGTACTACAAGAACAAAATCACAGTTACATACCATAAATTTCGAATTTTAGGAATTTAAAAATTAGGAATGAACGAATAAGATTGCTTACCAGAGGAATTAACAATAAACGAACTCCAGAACAATAACACTCACTATGCGTAATAAGAACGAGATTCTTCGTCTACGCGAATCTACAATGGTGACCACCAAAGAATATGCGAGATTGAACGAAGAAGATGACGAAGGGAACTGAGTGCGCGAGACTGAACGAGGAATCCAAATAAGAGAGTTTCAGTGCGTTCGAGATAGGAGAGTTGGAATCAGGGATCGAGAGAAATTCGAGACAACAGAGTGTTCGAACAAACAGGATTGGAATTAATGAAACCTAAATTCTATTTTTTGAAAAATAAAAGAATTTCCAAATCGATATGTAACATCGATAGGTAACACTTGCGTCTACTTACATACGGATATATTGGTAGGTAAAATCCTTATGTAACTCACTTTTCACCATCTGTATGTATATACAGATTAAAATTTATATATAAATATCAGTAAATAATAATCACTTTTCTTTTTCTTTTCTTTCTTTTCTTTCTTATAGTGAAGAAGGATGAGTGCTTAAAAAAAATTTTAAAGTTAAATTTTTTAAACTTAACATTATTATTATTTTTTAATTATTATTGTTTATAATGACTTTGTTCGAGATGTCTCTGAGGTGATTAATCTTGCTATAATGAAAGAATTATAGCATGATTAATCTTCTTCTTGATGATCGACACCTACTTTCAAACAAAGTATAATTAAAAAACGTGTTATCTTGAAATTTAAAAAATAATATAAGTATTTCATTTTATTGAAAAACCCGATAAGAACGAAGGAGTAAAAGTGAATAATTTCTTTTTTAAATAATGCGTATTTTCTATCATTTATTGGTATCTTTAAACTCCAAGTTATACAAATTGCTAAGCGTTTTATTTGTGGATGAACCTCTAAAAGAAACTCTTGCTTAAGGTTAAAATTAAAATTTTAGATACATTATATTTGAAAAGATTTTTACAGATTAACTTATTAATAAATTAATTTTATTTAAAAAATAATAATTTTATATTGTTTTGCTTTTATTCTTTGGAAATTGTTTTATAGATTCTCATCCAAATGATATAAACATGATCGAATACAGACATAACAACTTTTGAAGCAGTAAAATAGTTCAAGAAAATATTCAAAATTAAAATATTCTGCGTGCATGTAGGTTTTTGAGATGTTTTGTTGACAGAAACATTTAATAAATACTGACTCTTGAAAAAATGATTGAATACATATGGACAAGGAATAAAGAAAACTAGACACAAATTTCTTTACCCTACTTTTACCAGCTAATTTATATAAGCGCAACAAGTTCTTTATGCTTCCGTTGAAGGAATGTTTCTAGAAGATGTTTTAAAGAATAATCGCGTCCTGAAAAATTACGCGTTCCTTAATTTCTTGCTAAGATTTGTCAGGATAAATATTTTTAAAAAATTATATATGTTTATAGTTTCTTAATTTTGACCCATAATTAAAATTATTTTCTGTTTAAAATTTTAATATATTTCTGTCTTTAAATTTAAAAAATAAATAAACATATAATCATTTTAATTTAATTATATTAAATTTATTTGATGTGTTAAATTTTAAATCGAAATAGATACATGTCAAATAATAACTTAAATACTAACAATTGATATATAAAAATTTAATGTAATTGAGTTAAAAAGATTATATCAATTATTTTTAAAGTTTAGTGATAAAAAATAATAAAAGTTTTTTTAAAAAAAAACTAAAAGTATAATTAATTATTAAAAAAATTATAAATTAAATTACTTTAGGTATAAAATAGTAAGATAGACTCTTTTATATTAATTTATATATCTAATAAAAGATAATTTTAGGAAAACTATGAACTAATTTTAGTTTATACAATTTGAAAAATTTTGAAGTTTATTCAAATGGATATTTATTCGATTTGCAAAGCAATTGCTTACAGCAGAGCTCGTCCAGTGGTGCCATACAAGTCAAAAAGTTATGAATATGGTTGATACTATTACATTTCTATAGTAACTTTTTTATGTATTTAAACTGAAAAAATTGCTAGCAATAGTTTAATAAAATTTTTATAATATATAGTACATATAGATGCTGAAATATTTTTTGTTGGTATATATATCAGTGTTAACCTTTGATGATGAAGGCGCAAAGTAAAGTTTCCTTATTCCTTTCGTTGTTTCTTTCTTCCCCCACATGATTCACAAGTCATCACTGTATTACATTTTATTGTCCAAAAAATTTTGGAATGATTTTAAAATTTCTTCTTAAAATATTTGATAGTGGTATTCTTTCTACGAAGGTGTTTCCGTCCCTTAAACTGTTTTTCTTCAAGTTAAATTGTGTGGCACATGTTCAATGAGTAAAATATGTGTTTAATGGAAACCACTTGCGTGTTAGTAACTTCTTTTATTTATTTTTTTAATTCACTGGCTTAAAGGAAACTTATGAACTAAGACATCTTGGTGGTGGCCATCTGTTTTCACTTCTTTTTTATGATATCAAAACATAATAAAATTATTATTATTGTAATTATTAAAATAAATTTAAATAAATTTATAATTTTATTGTAAGTAATATTTATTTTTTTAGATAACTTTTTTATTATAATATTTATTTTAGTTTAAAATTTTAAAAGAAAAGATACTTAAACATAAAATTAGTAAAAATAATTATTTTAATTTAAGAAACGACACTTAAAAGGTAAAATAGAAACCAAATATATACACCCCAAAAGAGAAATAAAACTTATGCGTTTCATATTATTTTTTTTATTAACATCATATAATGAAATTCTTAAATCTAAAATATGGGTAAACTGGATTTAAAATAAAATAATATTTGATTATATAATTAAAGTAATTTTTTTAAATTGTAAAAATTGAAGTAGAAACAAAAATTTATAGGAACACGAGTTATAAGATCTCAGTGTTATAACACAACTTTTAAATAATATAACATGTAAGTTCATAATTTTGGAGAAATTAGATTCAGGTAAAGTAAGTTGTGTAAAATTATTTATAAAGATTGGTAGATTAAATAGGTTCATATTGTTGGTAAAATATAACAAAAGTTTTGTTAACCGGTTTAGGTCATTAGTTAAGTCAATTAACTGGATATATTTTGAAATTAAAATTTATATTATTAACATAATTTTATTAATCTATATTCTAAATTTAAAATCACATGACATAATAAAATTCACAACAACAAAATTTATACATACTTCAAATGTAAATAATTTAAAGTTTATAATTCAACCAAAAATAATATTTTAACACACAAATTATTTGCATTTATTTAATATATTTTTAATTTTTACTTTCCTTTTTCTTTTTAAAAATATAAAAATTCATCTTTTTCATAACTATTTTACCTTTATAACACGTATTTAATAAATATAAATATATGTCATTATTTACTCCCATCTATCAATTAAATAATTAAAGTGGTTAACCTCACACGTTCAAAACAACGACATTTTATAAATAAAAAAGTTAAAAAAATAGGTTCGTCCGTCAATCACAAGCCTTGGGTTACCAACTTTTTAATGCCAAAACTGAGCATGGCATTAGGAAGTTATTTGTATAGTTGGTAGAATTACCAATTTGGATAAATTAATGTCCCAGTCTTCAATCCACGTATTTTCTTCTTCCTGCATTTTCTTAATTTCTAGCTACATTTGTTTTTTTAATTTTTAAAAAGATGATCTTATTTTTTTTGTAAAGTGATTTTGGGATGATCTGTTCTGAACATATTTCGAAATAATTTTTTCAAAATTTCTAAAATAGAATTTTTAAAATAGGATTTTCAGAATATAATGTTCAGAACAAACTTTACAAATTACATTATGAAATGAGTTTTTTGGAATAGAATTTTCAGAATAAGCTTTCTGAAGTCTACAACAACCTTTCTAGAACACATTCAAAAATAAGCTTTCAGTAAACAAGTATGTTTTTTTAGAAGAAGCTCTGTAGTGAAAAATGGAGGTACACCGGTGATTAATTACTACAGTAAAAACGGCAACGATGCACTTGGAAGGAAACATGTGCAGTTAGTAATAATGGGTGGTGCTGATAGATGGTCTGACCCTGACTTCTTATCACATGTGAATGTTTCGTTAATATGAAAAGAGAGAAAGATTATTAAATATAACAGGATAAATATAACAGGAGAGTGTATTGTATTTTTGGAATAAAAGAAAATAGTAAGAAAGTGTAGAATACTTTTTAAATTAAAAAAAAATAGTGAAGAGGTATAGAAACATTTGAAGTGGTGGAGGAAGTAACACCAATTAACTCTTCAATATGGTAACTTGTGTTCTCAAACGTCACAGACGGTAAAAGAATGAACCTTATCATGTTAGCTTTTCTAACATTAATATATTTTAGAGAAAATGATATAATATTAATTTTAATTCAATTTTTTGTACATTAAATCAATTTTAAATAACTAAAGATATATTATTAATATTAATATTATTATTAGTCCTAATTAAGAAATTTATTATATCTCAAATTCCAAATCCTTATAATTAAACCTAATGTTGGCGGACATTTATCATATATTTTATACTTTGGTCTAAATTCTAATTTAGCCAACATCTACATTAGTTAGTCACTACCAATTATTTATTTTTAATACATCTATTGTCCCATAATATCGTATCAAGAAAAGAAGTATAAGTAACGTCTCCAAAAAAGGCCACACAAATGGGGAAAAGCCAATGCTGGATGCCAAAAATTGGCCCTCCATACCTGGATGCTAATGGTGTTTGCCTTGGCCAGAAAAACCTAGCGTTAATTTGATCCACACATGGTGATATTTTTGGAAAATAAATTTAATATTAGTGTTGGCTTGACGAATGTGATAATGGATAAAGAAAAAAAAAAGTTTGTTTTATTTGTACAAAATTCAAATCCAAAAACACAACCCATCAACTATAGAACTTAGACTAAGAGAAGTTAAGTTCAAAGTGAAACGGAAATGTATTTAAAATTTGGCAAAAATTGTTTAATCAACTCACCTTTCATAATCATCTTCACAAACTCCAAGAACCAACCCTTAACTTGACCATAATCACTTGTTATCCACTTTTAAATGACAAACTTCACGACCTCAATTTTGAAGGGCTTGAACAAACAAACCCTTAGATTAGTTGTTGTCATTTTCAACTGATCGATCAACCAAAAATGTGATAATCCAAACTCAAAGCTCAACATCAGCATTAAGAATGTAGGATTGATGACATCTCATTGTGCTAAAAATGAGATGTCTTCTTTGATGATAGAGAAAATGAAATTAGCTTTTCTTTTAATTTTACTCTTTGCAAATCTAATAAAGAAAATCTACAATGTCTTCCTTGCTGAAAAACCATCCCTTCATGCTAACAGAATGAAGAACAAAATCAAGGGAGAACAAAATGAAATAATGAAGTGGAATGTGAAGGCTCTGATAAAAAATTCACAGTATAAAATTTGACCTAAACATGTTATATTAACATCACAGTAACACATTCAGATAAAAAAACAGCGGAAGCAAAAATAAAAGAATAATGTGCGTACCTCATGCCATTGCTACTTTTGTAATCCAAACACAGATATTTGTTTTATAAACCTTAACTCACTCAAACTCGATGATGTGTTTTCTGAATAGAGGAGTAGACTTAGTGATCAAAACTGAGAGTAACTAATTCCCTTATATAAAGTCTGGCCATCACAGGATTCAAAATAAATGGGTTTTACATTGAAACAAAATTAGTAATTGTTCCATAACCTCTATGCAGTTAAAAGATAAAAATAACGACTTAATGGACCACTTTATGTTCCTTAAAATTAGGAACTGAAAATGCTATAATATTTAAAATAATGCTAACATTCTCCCACTTGGTCCATTTATCCAATTATTAACCACAACAAGTGACAAAATATATGAGTCATGATGATAGGTCATCTGATAGAGAGTTCTATCTTCCATGTACCACAATATATATTTCTCTCAACATTAGCTCTCAACTTAATGCCTAAACCATATGTTTATGCTAGATCAAAACAAAATTATATCTTCTCAAAATAAATGTGCACAAAAACATATGAGAAAAACATCAAACTGAATAAGAGTTTCATTGAAAATAATAAATGTACTGATAATGAAATTACATCGTGGAACCAAGTCCCATTCACACTACATGATCCTTAAAATTCTTTGGTAGCATGCCTTTAGTTAAAGGATCAACAATCATCAACTCAGTGCTAATGTGTTCAATGACCACTTTCTTTTCCTTAACACGTTATCTGATGGCTAAGTATTTGATGTCAATGTGCTTACTTCGACATCCACTTTTATTGTTCTTAGCCATAAACACAGCAGCAGAGTTGTCACAGTACAACTTTAATGGCCCAGAAATAGAGTCCAAAACTTTAAGCCCAAAAATGAAACTTTTTAACCATACACCATGCGAGGTAGCCTCAAAACAAGAAATGAACTCAGGTTCCATAATAGAAGTAGTAGTTAATGTCTGCTTGACACTTCTCCAAGATACAACTTCATCAGGTAACATAAAAATATAGCCAGATGTTGATTTTCGTGAATCAACGCAGTCAACATAGTCTGAATTAGAGTAGTTAATCACTTCCAAACATTCAATTCGTCTATATATAAGCATGTAATCTTTTGTCCCTTGAAGATATCTCATTACCTTCTTTGCAGCTTTCCAGTGGTCAACACCTGGATTACTCTGATATCTTCCCAAAACTCCAACAACATATGAATGTCAGGTCTAGTGCAAACCTGAGCATACATAAGGCTTCCGATAGTTGAAGCATATGGAATATTCTTCATGTGTTCCCGCTCAAAATCATTTTTTGGACATTGACTCAAATTGAGTTTATCACCCTTCACGATGGGAGTTATACTTGGTGAACAATCCTTCATGTTAAACCTCTCTAAAACTTTGTTGATATAGGTCTCTTGAGACAAATCCAAAATGCCTCGAGATCTTTCCCTATGGATCTTAATGTCAATGACATAAGATGCCTCTCCCATATCCTTCATGTCAAAGTTCTTTGAGCGAAATTGTTTCACTTCATATAGCAAACCCTTGTCGTTGGTTGCAAGCAAAATATCATCCACGTATAATACAAGGAAACAAATCTTACTCCCACTGACCTTTTGGTATATACATTGATCCATGACATTTTCTTCAAAACCAAATGACGTGATGACATCATGAAATTTTACATACCATTGGCGGGAGGCTTGTTTTAATCCATAAATGGATTTATTAAGCTTGCAAACTAAGTGCTCATTGTCTTTTGAAGAGAATTCTTAAGGTTTGTTTCATGTAAACCTCTTCTTCCAGATGACCATTAAGGAATGTCGTTGTCACATCCATTTGATGTAACTCAAAATCAAAATGAGCTAATAATGCCATAATCATTCGGAAAGAATCTTTCTTAGATACAGGAGAAAAAATCTCTGTGTAGTCAATTCCTTCTCTCTGAGTGAACCCTTTGGCAACAAGTCTTGCCTTATGTCTCTCAATGTTGCCTTTTGAGTCTTTCTTGGGTTTAAAGACCCATCTACATCCAATGGATTTTACACCATTAGGCAACTGAACAAGATTCCAGACTTTGTTGGATGCCATAGAATCCATCTCATCTTTCATGGCTTCATACCATAGGTCTGATTCTTTAGAACACATGACTTGTGAAAACATTCAGGATCATTTGTAGCTCCAATATTGTAGTCAACTTCTTGCAAATACACTACATAATCACTAGGAATTGCTGGCCTTTTAACTCTAGTAGATCTTCTTAATGATGCCTTATCATTTTCTTGAGGAACTTGTTGCTCAAGCCACTGTTCAGTAGGTTGTTCAACATCATCTTGTTGTTCCTCATTAGCAACTTGATCTGTAAGGTCATTTTCAGCAGGTTGTGAAGCTTCAATTATTGTTTGTCTAACACCTATTTGTGTTTGAAGGGTGTGAATAACAGCCAATCTATCACTTGAGCTAGAGGGTTGAGCTTCATAGTGATTCCTTTCATTCCCAATGTTTGGAAACTGATCACTCCCACTAACCATGTCATTCTCAAGAAATTTTGCATTTCTTGATTCCACAATCCTAGTGTTATGCGATGGACAATAGAATCTATACCCCTTAGAATTTTCAGCATATTCAATGAAATACCCACTAATAGTCCTTGGGTCTAGTTTCTTCTCTTGTGGATTATAAATTCTCACTTCAGACGGACATCCCCAAATGCGTATATGTCGCAAACTTGGTTTCTAACCTTTGAATAACTCAAACGGTGTCTTTAAGACGGCCTTGGTTGGGACTCAGTTTAATATAGAACAACCGTCTTTAGTGTTTCAGTCCACAAGAATGGAGGAAGTTTTGAATTACTCCTCATACTTCTCACCATGTCCATCAAAGTTCTGTTCCTTCTTTCTGCAACACCATTCTGATCTAGAGAACCAAGCATAGTGTATTGGGCAACAATTCCATGTTCTTGAAGAAACTTCGCAAACGAACCAAGTGCTTGTCCATTCTCTACGTATCTACAACAATACTCCCCACCTTTATCTGATCTCACAATCTTGATTTGCTTTCCGCATTGTAGCTCAACTTCAGCCTTAAAAATGTTAAAGGCATCCAAGGCTTCATCCTTAGAACGAAGTAAGTAGAGATACATATAACGTGAGTAGTCATCTATAGAGGTGATGAAGTATTTCAGACTACTTCCGTCCATATCCGGACAACAAATATCTGTATGAATAATTTCTAGTAAACTTGAACTCCTTTTAGCATCTCTTTTGGACTTGTTAGTTTGCTTTCCCTTAATGCAATCCACACAAGTCCCAAAATCAACAAAATCTAAAGTACGAAGTACTCCATCATTTATTAATCGCTTAATTCTCTCAATGGAGATATGTCACAATCTTCGGTGCCATAAAACAGAAGAATCCTCATTCATAACACATCTTTTTAACCCGACAGTAACGTGCATAGAATCATAAGCGATATTGTTTTGCAAAATAATGGAATAAAGACCATCACATAATTCACCAAAACAACAACTTTAGATTTATTCATTAAGGTAAAACCAGAATCTAAAAAATTAAAAGAAAAACCCAAAGGTATAAGTCTTGAAACACAAATCAATTTTTTGGAAAAACAAGGAACATAGAATGTCTTTTCCAAATGCAAAATAAAACCACTACTTAAAACTAAGCTGCACGTTCCAATGGCCTCCACATGTGAACTCATCTTACTCCCTGAGTAGATGTATTGCTCACTTCCCACTAGCCTCCTTTTGCATACCCTACAAGATATTAGAAACATGAATTGTAGAACCAGAATCAATCCACCATGTGTTATGATTAAAACTAGTCAAATTAGATTCATAACAGACAAAAGCAAATGGAGTACCTTTCTTATGAAGTCAATTCTTAAATTTTAAGCAATTTTTTTTTCACGTGTCCTTTCTTTTTACAAAAGAAACATTTGGACTCCTTCTTAATAACTGGCTTAGCAGGAATCTTTCCCTTCTTATTAACTTGGTTCTTCTTATTCTCAAAAGAAGTGGTCAAGTTCACCGTCTCCCCTTCTTCTATCAATAGCCTTTCTTCTTCTTGAACACACATGTTCAATAATTCATTAATAGACCACTTATCCTTATGTATGTTGTAAGAGATTTTAAAGGGGGCATAATGGTGAGGCAAAGTGCACAAAATATAGTGTACTAGGAAAGAATTAGACATGGTAACTTCCAAAGCTTTTAGTTGAGCCACAATGTCCCTTATTCGCATGATATGATCACATACTCCCTTAATTCCAATGAGCCTTAAGGATGAAAATTGCATTATAAGGGTGCTGGCAAGAGATTTATCAGATGTCGTAAACTGCTCATCAATAGCCCTTAGTAAATCTTTGACATTCTCATACTAGTCAACTGAACCCCGAATCCCAGCAGGAATGTTGGTTTTTATTAACGTTACGGAGAGACGATTTGACCTCTCCCAGTTTTCATAAAGATCAATGGCATCTAAAGTGCTAGTCTTAGTAATACCCGGTGGTTATGGTTTTCTAATAGCATAGTCAATGTCCATCAAGCCTAAATGAAGAAGAACTCTTTCCTTCCAAACCTTATAATTATCACCTTTCAACTCGGGAATACCACACTTGATATCAGAAAAATTCACAAATTGAGAAACTGCAAATTCAAAATTACATGCTTATTCAATAATTTGATACTAAAATAAATGTCATGTTTTACCAATGCAAAGATGTCTTTACCAATGAGTTTATTAACATAAAATTTGCTTGTGGGCTAAAGTCTTACGCAATTAGACTCATTATCTTAATGATAAAACTATCAAATTATGTTCCTTTTTCTTAATTCCTGTTGGTAAATTAAGAAATATAATTTAATATTTTATCCTAATTAATCATATAAATATGAAAAAATTCCTGTGGGTAGATTTTATCATATTAGATACAATTATTTACGATTAATGTTTCTCATATAATATTGTGGCTACTCTTTAATTTATTAAAACTATATTACTACTAAAACATTAATAATATATAAATATTTACATAAAATTCGTAATATGAAAATAAAATAATAATAATGCATATTCTAATTTGCTCGTATAATAACAAAAATATATATATATATATATATATATATATATATATATATATATATATAATATCCATAAAATATACATAATTATTAATCCAAAAACACTTAAATATATATTATATAACCTGTTACGTATTCAATATTATATGTTAAATTTAATTAAACATAAAGCACCATTCGTACAACAATTAATGTTTGCGGATATTAAATTGACCCATAAAATAATCAAAACCAAGAAAAAGGATAGGGTTTAGAGACTCCAGAAACCCTTATGTTAGTCAATATGATCTTGTGTATGTCAAATATAACAATTAAGGTTCATATAAATATACACACGTGTAAGACCTCTTTGCCTCAATGGGCGCAAGTCACGTTCAATAATTAATTTTCCTTTACTAAGCCTGCAATTCTGTAAAAGAGAAAACCGAGAATTTTCCTAAGACCAGCTATTAACATGGAGACACGCGTCAAGAAAAATTACAATGTTGTAACACATCATGAATTGACCCAAAAACTGAAACGCATAAATAGGGTTCACTGACACAGACCCTCTTTATATAATTAAAGAAATGAAGAAAAGTAAAAGGATTTTTCAATGGATAAAAATCCTGAAACGTGAGAGAGAGAAAAAACGAACAGAAACTGTTCATCGTCTTCAAGCTTTAGTCGGATCCTCTTTACCCGGTTGCAACCTAATGGCGATCCGACTTGTATTTTATTTTCGCTTTTAAATATAGAAGCTTTATTTAACATTACAGGAAAAAGTAATCAGGATTGCCATACATTTGGTAATATTTGTTTGGATGAAATGAGTTAACAACAAAACTCATAAATTTAAAAATCCAAACCAACGAAAACATGCAAGGCAGAGGAATAAACAAAGGCTCTGATACCAAATGATAAAAAAATTCACAGTATAAAATTTGACCTAAACATGTTATATTAACATCACACTAACACATTCATATAAAAAGAATAGCAGAAGCAAAAACGAAAGAATAATGTGTGTACCTCCTGCCATTGTTACTGTTGTAATCCAAATACAGATAGCTTTGTTTTCTAAACCTTAACTTACTCAAACTCGATGGTGTGTTTTCTGAATAAAGGAGTAGGCTTAGTGATAAAAACTGAGAGTAACTCATTCCCTTATATAAAGTTTGGCCATCATAGGATTCAAAATAAATAATTTTTACATTGAAACAAAATTAATAACTGCTCCATAACCTCTATGCAGTTAAAAGATAAAAAATAACGACTTAATGAACCGTTCCTTAAAAATAGGAACCGAAAATGTTATAATATTTAAACTAATGCTAACATGCTCGAGAAGAAAGAAAAAGAAGAAGAAATTTTTTTGTTTTTTTTATTTCTATTTTCTAATATCATTTCATAAGGGTAAAGGGGGAAGTTTCAAATTTAAGGGGTGCAGGAATAAAAAATGAGATGCAGGAAGAAATGGCCACATGACCTATGGTATAAAACCCTTGCGGCCTTTACCAGAAATGAATCGAATTAACATAGGCTGGGCTTGAGTTTATTAGAAACTAAACTTACTACTGAAAAGGGGAATTCTGTTTGCACTTTTTTTTTTCTAGTGGTAGTCCTTTCTTTTGAAAATCCAGATAAAAAAATTAAAAAATGTAAAAGAAAAATGGTGTTGCCAACAGAATGGGCTAAACATACACACACGAAAAAGGGGCAAGACGAAAGGGAGGTCCAAATATAAGCGACAAATTTGTAGTGAAAAGAAAAGGGGTGTTGCTCCCTCCACCACCACACCTTTCTCTCTCCACCTCTCCATTTTTTTTTAATTCCAATTATATCCTCAGATTAAAATTTTTTACTTTTACTATTTTAATTTATTTCAAACCTAGTTCTCCTACTTTACTCCCTGCACCCAATCTTTCCATCTCTCATTTCCGTTTAACAATTTGTCTTCTGTTTTACTCTGCAACCCCGTTTCTCTTCTCCGTTTCACTTCTCCTCCTTCGTTTCTTTCTTCTTCATTTTCCTTACATTATTAAAATACATTAAAAATATATTCAAAAATAATAAATCAAAACATTTAATTAAATTAGTAAAATATTTCCAAAATAAAGAATAAACTAATAAAACAAACCCTAAAATAAAAAACATAACCTTTAAACGGAGGTGACATCCTTCAACGGATGTCAACATCCGTTTAAGGAAAAACGGATGTTCCTTAAACGGATGTTGACATCCGTTGAAGGATGTTGACATCCGTTGAAGGATGTTACCTCCGTTTAAAGGTGACATTTTTTATTTAAGGGTTTTATTTGAAGGTTTATTCAAATACGCACATGGAGGAAGCAACACACGCACTGCACCATGAGAGCGACACTGCACCACGAGAGAGAGACTGCTTGATAATTCTTTCCACCACCACCAACCTTTGCAACTTGTAGTATCTCACAGCGACGAAAGAAAGAGAGGAAGAAATATAATGTTAAAATGAAAGAAAAGTATTTTACTCATGTACGGGGGACTAGAATAGGTTATTAGTGGAATAGGTTGTGAACGAGTAAAATTAAAAAATAATAACCCTAAAAATAAAATTTTACTTAGGACAAAATAGTAAATGGGAGGTGGAAGGAGAAAGGTGTGATGGTGGAGGGAGCAACACCCAAAGAAAAGATATTAGTCTCTGGATTTTATCTCCCTAAGCCCAAAATTCTCTTGGATGCCATTAACACCACTTTTTCCCTCTATACTAAAATCGCAAACACCTACTTCCCAAACCCATCCTAGTTAAAAGAAAAATAAAAGTTAGTATTTTGATACTGAAAGGATAATGTTGTTATATTGTTTTTTTTTTAAATTAACTCTTAAATAAAACACTTAAATTTTGTAATTGTTTCATCTACGTAGAAGAATTTAACCATTTAATTTCGTTTAGCTTTGTAAACATATGATAATATAACACTTAACTTACATATTTAATTTTAAATTTTGACTAATTTAAGAATATAGACATGTTATTAGCATCAATATTACATAAAAAGATGTACCCGTAAATGTGATAAAGAAAAAAAAGTTGAATAAAGCTTTAATAAGATTGACAAGAATCATCAAATTAAGAAAAATATCATAGAAGGAAAAATATCTAAGAAAGGAAAACATGAAAGTAAAAAAAGTTATCATCGAAAAACCTCCTCAAGAAGAATTATTCTAAAAATTTAATTGATGGATCATTATGTGAATAACCTGTAAATTAATTTGTAGTTTCTTAGATTTTTAATTCTTTTCAAAAATCTATTTTTTAGATCTTAAAATTCAAGATTCTCACACATTAACATTTATAAATCAGGATAGTAACATTGATTCACAAGAGGTCCAATGAAAATATACTTCAATCTCTTTTTTCACAGGGTATTTCTTTGTCTTTCTTTCTCTCTCACACTTTTTTAATGACTTATTGCGAAAGAATTTTATGGTCAGATACAAAATTCTAATCTCTTTTATAAACCAAAATCCATCAAGTTAGGTTTTATTTTATCTTTATTTTATTTTATTTTATTATAGCTTTTAATAATAACCAATATATACTTATATCTTATTAAATCACATTTAGGTCCATCATAATATTTTAAGTGAGTCACATTATAGGATTAATTCGTAAATTAATTCTAACACAACCTATTGACAAAATTACAAAATTGTGTATATGTTATTGCAGCGAGGGAAGTTAGAGACAAAATAATTTTGATGTAATTAAAGAAAATAGATTTTTTATATTTTCCTAAAAGATACAAATTAAATTAAGTGAAAATAATAAATTACCTATTTTAGAATAGAGAAAATGTAGAAATCATTACAAATATAAAACAAATTATGATTATTGGACTAATAATTACATACATTTTAAGAATTTCATTCAACAAATAATCAAAGTAATAAGGTTAAAGCTTCAAGACGCATAGATGAAGGTGGACAAAAATCTATTCCATACAAAGTATCTTATGTTGAGTTGATTTTATTGGTTGATATTGTTGAAAGTATATCAATCCAATACCTACAAAGAAGGATGACTTTTATATCAATTCATGACATGTTTGAAGTGTTTTTTCATAGGAAAATGTTGAGTTGAAAATAAAAGAATTTGAACAATTATAAAAGAAAAATTTTCCAAAGCCTGAAGCAACACTAAGTGATTTCTTACATCATAAAAAATAAAATGGTGGAGATGTTACACTAGGTGCAATGAATAAAAACCTTTGAAGTTGAAAAGAACACAAAAAAAAAAATCAACATCATAATTATAACTTTAAGGCCAAACGGACTATAGATGTTCATTGAGAATGAGTAAAAGTTTTCTAAGACTTATTATGTTGTATGTAGAAATACAAATTGGCTAATGGGTAAAAATGAATGATAATTATTTTATCATTCATTTTATATGTGTAATCAAGGTGTATTTGATTAATTGTCATATAATGGGGTGGAAGGTCTTTCTATCATAATACATATTAAAAGTACATGAGGACACCTTGGACAAGGAACAATATATGAAAAAATCTCAGTGAAGAAGGGATGAATAATTTTTTTAGAGAAATAATCACAAGGTAGCTCAACAATTGATTGAGGTTGAATATGTACAATATTTGAGTGATCAATAAAAAATATTATGATGATTATGTAGTGAGTGAACTCGAAATAAATTTATTTTACAATTACGGAGTGAGTGAAGTTAGAGTAATTTTTATTTTACCTCTTGAGTATGCATAAAAAGATTGAGTAAGATAAAATGATGAAAGATAAATATTAAAAAGGAGACTTATAACAAAGTATTCAATCATAATCAAATTGTAGTATGACTTATCTATGTTGAAAGGATTACTCTTCTTAATACACATGACCAATATTGATGACAAAATCATAAGGAAAAGAAGAGAATAAGAAATATTTGGAGTAAACAAGAAATTACTTTGTTTGAAAACTTGATTACTTAAAATTGATTTTTAGCTCTTCAACTAGAACAAGGTGTGAAAAGATTTTGGAAAATATGAGGTGTAAAGAAAGAAAATTAGAGAGAAGACAAAGAGAAAATGGTTAACGACCCTCCTCCCTCTCTCTGCCTTTTACCTAAGATGTTTTTCTCTTACCTAAGATCCTAAGTGTTTTCCTAAGTTTTTCTATGTTGTGGATTCTAGTTATAAGTTTTTGTGTAGGTTTTCTATGTTTGGAGATTCAGGTTCTAGGTCTTGTGTTTTCACCCTAAATTGTTTTCAGATTATTATCCTATTTTAATGTTATTTGATTAAACTTCAAAATATGAGAGCGTTTAGGCACATAGACGATTTTGTCTTGACAACATTCTAACATAATCACCAAATAAAAATCTTCCCTACACATAACCATTAGTATAAAATCTATTGATTGAGCATACAAACTCCATGATTATAATTTTTACACGATTAAAATCTATTGACAAAGTTTTGCAAACGCTAATCATTAGTAAAAAGATTTGTTTCAAAATATTATCATTCCCTTGGATCTAAAGTTGATACCATATATGACTCTATTCATTTTTATTAATACTATAGAGACAAGGAAATATAATAAATAGATATTACATAAACAACCAAAATAACTAAATTACATTCACGCTTTAAAGTAGAGATCTTGAAACCTAAATAAGCCATATTTTCTTTGCTATAAATCATCTTCCCCTATACTTAAGTTTGAACTGGCTATAAATATTTCTCTTGAAGTTTAACCTCCTAAGACTTAATGATACGATCATGTATAGGGAAAGTACGATATTTTGTGAATTTGAATCTTTAAGAGGAACAACAAGAATAATTTAGAGAAGAATACAGAATAAGACAGACATGAGGACCCCACAATCTAGCTTATTTATAAGTCAAGTGAAGATTTGTCATAAAGATGTTAATATTTGATAAGAGTTCTAATCCAAGAACCAAGAGAATCCCCTCTCAAAGAATATAAATGCATATAATACGACTCAAACATGTTTACATCAATTTTTGGTTCCTCTATATATAGGCACATAAGTTTAAGTAAATCTAGAAACCTTAAAATAAAGCCCAAAGCCTAAAGCCCAAAACACATAAAAATAATAGAAAATAAACATTACATACGCAAACTTTTGCTTAGCAAGGTTCGCTTGCCCAACAAACACATTTTGGTTCGTCCAAAGAATTTAACATTATGTAAAATTAAAAAATAGAACATTATAAGATTAAAAAATATGTGTTTTGATCTTTGACCTTGTTATAGATCCTTTAAATTACAAATATTTTTTTTCAAATTCTTCTCATATATGTTCAAGAGATAATCATCTATCATACCCTTTTTCTTAAGAAAATTTGTCCTCAAATTCATATATGTTGAGGATTCCTTATCAGTTAAACCCTTCTTTGTGATAAAATTAAAAGAATATATATATATATTTTTGGACACACCAATGATAAAATGAGAAATAAGACTTAGGAAATTTGTTGGTTAATCATGCTCATACCTTTAACTTTAATTGTGCTAAACTAAAGATATTTATTTCGTATTTTTTCTATTATTTAATATACCTCTATTTCTTTGGTCTAATACCTTCTAAATTAGGGGACTATTCATAATTAACGGACAATTTATGTAGTTCTCCAAATTAGATTATATTTTTGTAATGTAAATCCATAATTGTAAAATGCATCAAATTTTGCTAAAGTTGACAATTTTCATCCAACAAGCACATGAATTCTAAGCTTTACAAAACATTGCACAACTGAGAAAATAAATGATTCATTAATTCTTCAACTTCCCCACATAGAACACAAGGTTACCTATTTACACATTTCTATTATTTAAGTTGTCTTTTGTTACCACTCTATTTATCAATATCATGTAAATGTGGACACCCAAAGTTTATTTTTAAAGTTTTTATTTTAAAATTTTATTAATCACGTTTTTTACTTAAACTCATCTTATTCTCTTGATTTATAATCTTTTACTTAAAATTATTTCACAAACTTAATTTTACTTAAACAGAAAACAAGTTGGTAAAATTAAGTTCTTTTTATTTAAATTATTTTAAAATAGTGAATGCTTTGACGTTTTATCCATGTTTTTATTTAATATATAAAAAAATATATTTCTAAATTAAACATTTACTAACCTCAATGATAAAACACACACAAACTTCTTAATTATAATTTATGATTTTGTTCTGTTGGGATAAAAAACCATAAAAACATTTCAAGAACTTAAACGGAAATTTCTGAGTTTTAATTTTTAACATTATAACATCACTATAGATTATGATGTTTCATTAAAAAGAAGAAAAACCTTGTTTATGATTACTGTCCATTTAGAAAACAAAAGGCATCATCAATGACAACAGTACAACGAACTTGTACTTATATATGTTGGTCAACGTTGTTATAGCTAATACTTAAAATTCGAGAGTGCTTGTCTTTTTGTCCCAAGCTCTCTAGAATATCTGTGTGTAAGACCATGAAAACTTTCCAAATTTATTATAAAATGGATATATGTTATAAAACAATGCAATTGGCAGATACCAAAATAACTTTTTTCCCCTTTCTAGAGGACATTAGTAAACGAGGGAAAAGATGAATGAATTTCTTTAAAAATTAAAATAAATTTATTAGTAAATTATGTGTAAACTAATTTATGAAGAAATTTATTTCATTTTTGAACAAACTATGGATAAATTTTTGTAAACATACTTATAGAAACTCTTCCTCCCCAACTTTTATGCTACAATTTTTATTGACTTGAAAGTTGCACACTTTTTTTTCCCAACCTTAATCACTACAATCTTCATCTTTACCCAGTTGAAAACAAAAATATATATTTTTTCTGAGAACAAATAAAAATATATAACCTTACACTAAATATATTCACTTAATTTTTTTTATTTCATACGAAAAAATATGTTTTAAAATAATAATTAATTATATTTATTCAAAATGATATTTAAATTTGAACTTAAAAAACATTTATAGCATATTAATATTAATAAAATAGGTATCCATCATTATTTAAATTTTTAAAATAGTAATTAAAAGACTAAAATTAGAAAAATAAGAAAGAACACCAAAGAAGTGTGTATTAGTTCTAAATGTAACTATAAACAAAATAAATTTTAGTTATTGAAACAAAAATATTAAATAATATTGTGTAGATAATTCTTTTATTATGAGTAATTATTTAAATTTGAAAAAGTGGTTACGATAAAAGTGTAAATAATTTTCTTACAATAAATAATTATTTAAATTAAAAAAGTACTTAGTAAAATGATAAAACTAAAAAATAGATTTTTATTATGAATAATTATTTAAATTTTAAAAATAGTATTAAAGAGAATAAAATTAGAAAAAAAGAAGATACCGAAAAGTGTATCCTCTTTATATATGATTATAGATATAGAGGATAACGACATACTATTCAATAATAGCTGATTTCAAGAGAAATTCATTATAGATTTAATATTTAATTTAAAAAATTGAAATAAATAAATACAACTTTATATTTGTTAATATATACATATTGAACTAATTATTTGTTGTTATACAACGTATATACTTTAGTCATTTATATCAATTTATATTTTTCATGTCTTACATCCATATAATTTTATATTAATTTATCATTTTTATTTATTTTGTACGGAAATTTGTTCTTGTTAGTGGATAATATTATAACTTATTAATATAAGCACTATGATATCTGTTATTCAGAATCTTATGTTTATTTTGTATATTGAAAATAAAATAAAAATAAAATGATATTTTTATTTTTACTTTTAGTATTTTTAAAACCATCATATTATTTTAATAATACTATAAGTTATTTAAGTATCATTTATTATAAATGGTTCAACTATAAATACTTATAATAAAGAGTACAAAATCAAACCTGTAATCCCAGAGTGAAAGTAAATATAAGAACCTTAAAATACAGAAAGCTAGTTAATTACATGTTGATGATATTAGATAGGGTAGGTGCAAAATCAAACACGTACCACCAAATTTTCCAAAGATTTTCGTTATCTTTTAGTTAAAAAGATTATTATATAGTACACAACTAATGCTATATATTATTAAAAGACCATGCAATGATTTTTAAAATTCCTTTAGAAAAGTATAACTTTGACTATAATATTTTCATGTGTGTGAAACTTTGAGACTTCTGTACATAGAAAACTGTAATTTTACTTTGTTTGTAAAGGAGATAAAATAATATTCACAATCTACTATCGAAATAATATTTTCTCCCGTAAAAAGTAATAGCAACAACAATGCAAATAACAAAACACATATTAGGGTTTTGGCCGAGGTTATTTCGTTCATAATTTTAAATGTAAGATTATTCTTTATGAATTTAATGTACATAATCAACTAATTAAAAAATATAAAAAAAGTCAACTGAATTTGCCCATATTTAATGGATCATAATCACTTCGAGTTTTCATGATTTTTTTTATTTCGTGAATGAATCTAATAGGTAAACTTAACTAGCAACGACTAATTTTGAGTTTGGACGTGTGAGAACCTGATAAACTAATGCACACTAATCCATTCTCTGATCACATTTTTACTGCACCTTGCCACGTCAAAATCCACTCACTTCCTCTCAGCATGCACTGAATGCCATATGTCATCTTGGAAGCTTCTAAAAGCTGTAGTGGAAACCAGGTGGCAGTGTGTAACTGCTCAACCGTTTGACGAGGGAGAGAAAATGATTTCTCTGAAAAACACTTCTCTTCCTTACATGCAATCATCATCTTCCTCTCGAATTCTGATCTTCCATCTTCTCTGCATTTTCTCTGCACTCTTTCATCTCCTCTTCGAAAGAACTCACCATCATCTCTTCCAATATCATTTCAGACACCGTAGAAACCTTCCCTGCACTGTGAGCATTGTTTTGAACCGAACAAAAACCAAAAATCTGGACTGGTAAGTTCTCGTCCCTGCACTTGTCTGTTTTAGGTCATGCGAACCAAATCCTGGTTGCATGCATGGGTTATAGGTTTTAATCTTATGTCATTTTTGGTATCTTAGATTTAGTGAAAATCGTGGAGTGATTCATTGGGTAGAAGCTGTTATTGATCGAGAGAAAATCTTAAGCAATTGGAAGTACACTGCTAGACCAGGTAAGGGAAGCTTGAGTAATTTAATTTAATACTTGTTTGATGTTTATGACAGCAATGAAGTGTACTGAATGTTTGAATTGTATGAAATCTATGAATTTTGGAGTATGCAAGCACGAGTCTATTGTACTGATTGTATATGACTGATAAACTTGGGAATTATATGTTGATGATGTTATTGGTTGAGCTGTATGCAGAGAATAAGATGTATATTCTGGAATGTGATTGAAATTCTGTATGGTGTGGAATGATATTGTTTTGAACTGTATGTAAATGATGAGATGTTTGAACTGGGAAACTGGAAAATACTGTATTGATGAGATTCTAATATGAATTCTGTAATGTATGAGATTTATAGTGAAGGTGAAATTATTAAAGTTCAAATCATATGAAATCTGTGAAATTATCGTATTTGAAAAATCTGGAGGTTTTGATCTTCTCTGATTGATCATGTACGCTCGTTATCGAACGGTCTTATACCGTTCGGTTTCCCTGCAATTTCCTTTAGAATAAGGGTTCTTTCATTTGGAAAGGACTCTGATTAAGAACGAGCGTTATTGGTGTCAAGAGTTAAGTGTGAGCGTTCGGCTTGGCCTAGCTTGTACCACGATTGAAAATAAATTGAAGTATAGTTAGGACGCTCGGTTTTGTTTACCAGCGTTCGTCATAAGCAGCGCTTAGTATTAGACTGAGCGTTCGTCCAAAGGAACTCTCGTCTTAGATTGAACGTTCGTCCTAGTTAGCGTTTGGTCTGATACCGAACGTCCGTTCCGATGAGCGTTTGTTCTATTTGGTGCTCGGTCATTGACCTAGCGTTCGTCCTAAGGAGGGTTCAGTTTCTACTGAACGCTCGTCCTTATCATTGCTCGTGAGCGAACTTCACAGCGTTCGTTCAATTTATTAATTAACGTTCGGTCTTTGACTGGCAGTGTTCGTTTCCGAATTTACTAATGCTCTGATTATTTATTTGAAATCATTTAAACTGTGATGGTCCTTTTCATTTAACCTCAAGTCTTTATACTTAGAATTTTCCTAAGTATTATTTGGATCTTTTAGACTCAATTTCAATTAAATTAGTCAATTGTCTCAACGTCTGTGAATGAATAATGGTGCGTTTCTTTTGTTCAGAAACTTGATAGCAGTGTACTGTAATACAATCATCTGAATCTATTAAATGATAAACTTTGTTTAAATTAAGAGAGTGGAACATAGAATGAAAATGTGAATAAGAGAACTGGTTAATATGTGCGAATGGTATTTGAATGAATTTTATGGGATTGGACTGTGAATGAGCGTTCCAAGGAGGAACGTATCCATGATGTGAATATGAGAAGTAGTGTAGTATGACCATGGATAAGCTACTGATGGCTGTTCATCCTGATATTCCGTGATTGCTTATCCTCATGTAGAGGAGAGTAGTTCATGCGTGGGAATGGCAGGAGGCTCTAGTCCTACATAGTACTTTGGGCTGATAAGGGTTAACCTCGGGTGGCAGCTGTTGAGGGTATCCCAGTTACTACATCACCCGGGTGCAGGAACGCCTGTAGATACATGGATCATACAGTCCGGACAGTCTTTAATTATGAGAATCTGAATGAGTTACTGTATGCGTGGATATATGTCTAATGTTGTATGAAATGTATGATTGATTTGCTATGTTAAAATATGTTGATTGTATTGAATTAAATTACCTAAGCTTACCCTTGCAATTTCCTTGTGTTGTCTACTGTTTCTGTATGTCCGTCTTGTCAATGCAATGATCATCCGTTGTGGATGTGAGCAGATGGTGAGGCACCCCTGGAAACAATGCTGGAAGAAGAAAATTTGGAGGATGTCAACTTGGTAGAAGTTGAAGTTAAAGCTGAGCAGTAGAGTGCTCGTTCTGTAATGGCTGTTAGATTTTCTGTACTGAATTTTGGAAGTTCTGTATATAGTTTTGCAGAACTGTTTCATCCAGATTTGATTTTGTATTTTTGATAGACTCTGAACGCTGTAATTGTAGTACGTCCAGTTTTAATTTTTGAGCAGCTGTTGTAAATATTAAGACTGCACTGTATTTTCTGTAAATGTGATTAGTTCTGATTAATGATAATTACTATTTATTGGGATGTTACAGGACGTACCAAGTATAAATAAGGGATATTAAAAAAAATGAATAAATGGATTTGAAATTAACTTTTTTTAATCAGTACTATGGAATTATAATTAAATTTTAATTGATTTTTTTTTCAGTTTTAAGTTAATTTCTTATAGGACTGATCTGCCATCACTATAAAAAAAAGTGGCATCACAGTAATTTTTTTACTTGTAATAAAAAACAAATAATTAGTTTTTAAGTATTATTTGTAATTGTTATACATGTATTAAATATTAATAAACTTGATTTTCATAAGATTCTCAAATTTAAAATTAAAAAATTACAAAAAATATTATAATTTTTAAAATATTTTTTAATTATGTTGATCTAAGTCTACAAACCCACTATTATGCACTACAAAAATATGTAATTTTACCGGGGTTTTTTTCAATATTACCGGCGGTTTTAACCCCCGCAAATCACATTTCCCGCGGTTGGACCAACCGTTGGGAACACGGCCGTCGCCAAGTAGTTACCGGCGGTTCTGGAAAAAACCGCCGGTACTAGCGGGGGTTTCCGGAAACCGCCGGAAATACCAGAGGTTTTGTCGAAACCGCCGGAATTAGCGGGGGTTCTGTGAAAACCGCCGGGAATTACGGGGTTACTCAAAAACCGCCGGAACTAGCTAGGGTTATCTCAAAACCGTCCCTATTTTGCATGTATAGTTTACTGGGGTTAAAACCGCCGGGAATTTATACAGTTCATTCTTTTTTTATTGTGATAAAATTAGATTATGATAAAAATGATTTTATTGAAAAAACAAACAATAAATTAATATGAACTAAAATTGAATAATATTGTATAAAATAAACTATATTGTTCAACCTAATATCATTCATACAACTAATTGTTCATGCATAAAAATTAAAAATAAAGATGTTCATTACATATGTTCAATATAGATGTTCAGTACAAATGTTCAATACTAAAAGTATGACTCATAAAAATATTCAATAACAATATCTAATTTTCTTCTTCATTACATCTATTGTTTGGCCCACTCCCTTGATCAGATACCTACAATATAATATAATAGTTAGTCGATAATATATTTAATTAAAAAAATCATACAAATAAATTTAATAATTATTACCGATGATCGTTGAAATACTACAAACTGTGAAGGCAATGAACCTTGATGATTTTGCAACAAAAGTGTCATCATTGCCTTCATTTCATTGACTTGTGATGTCAATGAAGATACCTATAACAGAAATATTTATTTAAAAAGTGAGAAATATGATACCTAACATGTTAATCTTAAAAGGAATAATAAACCAAGTAAATATTCATTAACCTGAGATTCTAATTTAACATTAGAAGAAGTCAATGAAGATACCTATAACAAAAAAATTTATTTAAAAAGTGAGAAATATGATACCTAACATGTTAATCTTAAAGGGAACAAACCAAATAAATATTTAAATATTCATTAACCTGAGCTTGTAATTCAACATTAGAAGGAGTAGATGAAGATGATCCAAAATGAGAACGAGCATGGACTCCAAAGACTTTAGATGGGCAAGGACCCAAACCTAGACCGCGAACACGACCACAATGCTCTTGGCTTCCTAAAACATGAGCTAATGAATCTAAACTTGATATTTCTTTTGATTGAGACGATGTTGTAGATTCATATGTTTGAATTTTTTCCTACATACAACATAATCAATGATGCCAACATTAAAAACATTGCATTTGTATAAAGAGACAAACTATTGAGTTGGCAGTAGTATACTTATATTTAAACTTAAGATGTGTGCAAAAACAGTAGCAAAAACAGGAGTATACTTTCACTATCTTCAAAATCTTATCTTTGGGTTATTATATTTTCCAGGGTCAAAAGTGCAAAGTCTATACTTGGGTTATGAGATTTCATCCCGCCTAACCCAAAACCAACAATAGTCCATACATCATTATTCAGGACCAAATCTATCCCTCTCACTCTGATACAATAATTCCATCTTCTAATCTAGCATTCGCATATAAACCTTTAACTAAGTCAGGATACAAGGTACTAGTCATTTGAAGAAAGTTGTATAACCAGTAAAAGGTCAATAGATCTCAGAAAAGAAATCCATCATTTCAATAAAACTGGAAATCCATATAAGATTGATTGAAAGAAGGGTATCCACGTGACATCATGGATGGGACCAATTAATACTCATTCTTCAAATTGAAGTCTGTAATGACAATCATATTAAGGAACTTAAATCTTAATACCAATAGCAATCATGTGTAAGTGTCAATTTCTACTAGAATCAATGCTTTTAACCATCAATAATTCAGAAAACACAAAACACATGAACAACCAACTACTTATAGTAAAAAGGTTCTTTTTTCCTATAATGTATCTATTACATGACATCTATAGACATGTATATAGTACACATGACATTGAGTTCTTCATTTAAGTAATATCATTTGAACGAGACTATAAAGAGATATATAACTAAACCAATCACAAAAAAAAGATTGGAACTTACACCAATTTCCCTTGCCTCATCACTGATAAAAGCTCCATTGGTCTTCTTATGAGTAGCTATCCAAACTTCTCCTCTGCTAACTTTGTGCCCACACTCGTTTTCCTATGAAAATTAACAAATGCTTATTAGGTATATCATAAATATTATGAGAAACAAAAAATTGAAGATAAATAACACTTCACCATTTCTTCCCTCTTCCTTGCAATGCTCTTGGATCCCCCTGTGTGAGCAAGAGTTTGTTTTGTCCTATTATGCTTATTTTTTAGGGCAATCTCCTAACATTGTGATAAAAAAAGTTATTAAATCATAAAAGAATTTTATGAAAAGAAATGTAGGTTTTACCTTTGTTCTTTCATCAAGTCGATAGTCAACAAAAGAAGCCCAATGATCTCTATCTATGCCTTCTGGAGCCATGGCAATCAATTCATCTCTAGTTCGCGTCCCATCATCTCTTTGTTGCCATAATTCTTGCCGACAATCTCTCCATTTATGATTAAGCGCTTTCAAGATGTAATTGATTTGAATATCGGAATTCACTTCAAACTTTGTCTTCAAAACAAATTTTAATAAAAAATTAACAACAATTACCCAATAAATAAATTTTGGATGTCTTTTTTGTAATGGTATTTTGTATTTACATTACTTACTTGAATGGTATTTTGAATCATGTCTTCTTTGTAACTTTTGGGAATCTTCTTCCAAGAAGAATAACAAATAGGGAATACCTTGAAGTTTCTAGCGATACTTCCCAAGAATCGATTCAATAATGCGCCACCATCTCCAATTGGTTGATATTCCTCATTCCAATGTACAATAATCCTTTCATTTTGAGGCAAATTCCAAACATCATTTGTTTTTAAGTGTTTGGTAGTCATCTTACGTTGGTCATCTGTGAAGAAAGAAAATTTGTGTCAAATACTCTTGTGTCAAACAACTTCAGCAGTAACTATTCATATAAGTAACATAATGAAAGCATTAATATGTTGAACTTGTGTCTTACCAATAACATCAACCAACCATGCTCCCTTGTGTGTTGGTGGCCTTTCTTGTTCAACTTCCAACTGAGTATCCTGATTTTCATCTTGTTCATGTTCATCTTGTACATGAGAATTTTCTCCTACTTGAGGTGGTGAATGAAGAGCATCTTCATTTGAGGGCTACACAAGGGATGATGAGAAAGCAAAAGAAATTATCATTATTGTTATTAAATTTCAACAAAAAAGTGAGTTAACTTAGTGAGTCACGTTTCTTTGAATTTCAGGCATTTGTTGTCAGATTCCATCTGCACCAGCAATTAACATTTTAGTAGTCACAAAAACCTTTATTTTTTCTACATGCTAACACCTGACACTTCTTTGCATTTTCTTCCTACTTGGTATTTTGGAACAGGGAGCAGCTATTGATCGTATCCTTGGAGAGATAGTTCATAACAAAGGCATGACGGCACCAATTGACTATGACCTATGCATTGGGCACTTTCTAGCCAAGGTGAGTGCACTTCATTTGATTTCCAATTCTTAGTTCAGCTTTGATTTTGCATTTTCAGAGCATTTTTTTTATCATATGTACTTCTTCTAAAAGATTCTAATACAGAACTACTTCTAGTTTTTTATCATACAAAACCTTCTTGGATAATTCAAGAGTAATTCTCTAGCCATCTCACAAATGACAGAAGACTTTTAACATAATTGTCCTAACCTTTAAGGTCCAAATATCACTTTGTATAATACAAAAGATTTCTCAACGTGACTAGCAACAAATAATACATATAACACATCTAATGTACTTTTGAGAGATAAAAAAAATAAGATCACAGCAACCAATCCTCTTAACATACTTCATAACAGCACAATCAACAATTAGTTTGACCATTCCATATAAGTTATATCAAGCATATGTAACCAACCAGCATATGAGATAAAAACAGAAGCGCTTTAATATGAGTAAAACAGCCCAATAAAGTTACAAAACAACAATGTTTTAGTGCAGACACAACAGTCAGAACAGTCTAATACAACAAGGATTTTAATGCAGTAACACCAATCAAAACAGTCAGGATTTTACTACATAACAGCAGTCAAAACAGCCAGCAAAGATTTTAATGTGGCATATTTACAGTCCAATACAGAAAAATTTACTGGTATAAAACAGCAAGGAAATAATGCTGAAACATCCAACAACATTACATAAAACAGCAAACAATCACTACTAAAATTCTGATACAGCAATTGCCCACATTTCTAAAAGTTTTGCCTTCTCTTATTGGTATGACACTAAATTCCCTTGTTGTTGCTACTGATTAGAGATTCCACAATTTTTGTCTTTAAATAAAATTTTATGTTTACTGTTTTTACTAATGTAATTGAAACACTTACATTAACTTGAACTGATGACTGAAAAAATGCATCTGGGGACTGAATAGGTGCAGGAGTCCATGCTGATTGAAAAGCAAATGCATTTGGGGACTCAATATGAGTAGGAGTGCATGTGCTTTGGCTTGTCGAAGGTAGCTTTAGTTTGTATGTTCCTATAAATAAATGAATGTCAAAAAATGATAACATGAATAAAACAAGTATTAGACATTTAAAAAAAAAGGAACTTACTTCTTTGAGGGGCAGAAAGAGAGGGTGAGGATTGGACTTGAGGAGCTGGTGGATGATTAGTTGTGTGACCCCATGTATGAGAGGCACTTTGCTGTGTATGATGTTTTCTCTCCTTCTTCTTAAATGTCATTTTCTTCATCTTCAAGTGGTCTACAAACAATTACATAAATAAAAATTAAACCACCTATATAAGATATAATAAAGAAGAAAATAAACAGAATAACTAAATTAAAATTAAAATTAAAACCTTGTTAATGGTATATTTCTTTCATCATCGGGAAATAATGTTTCTAAGTTTTGTTGTTGAAATGGTTCACATTCATGAAATTTGTCAACATCATCTTCACCCATGTTGTACAAGTCTCTAGGCTTTATATGTACAGGGATGCACCAATTTTTATCAAACTCATCATCTACATAATATACCATTTGTGCTTCTGATGCCTGAATGTATGGTTCATCATCATCATTATCACCGGTATGAATCAAGCGTCCAAAACATACACTTGTAAATCCCAACTCATCAGTCACAATCCCCCTAGAAGTAGTTGTATTAGCCCACATACATTTGAACAAAACAATTGAGAAACGACCATGGTAGTTTATTTCAATTATGTCCACTAATCGACCATAATAAGGCACACCTCCAAATTGCATTTGATTATCACTAGTACTTGCATAACTCCTGGTTCCAAATGTACCAAACACTCCACTATTTTGTGTTTTAAGCCATAAGTCACGCTCCAAGATCCTAAACTTGAATCCGTTAACATTGTAGGCACTATATCGCTTTGCAATATCAATTGGACCCATGGCTAAGAATTTGAAATCAGTTGAGTGAAATCACTAAACTTTGAGAACTAATCCAAGGAAAATCATTTACAATCGACTTTCCTTTTATGGGGAAAGTCAACTCACAATCCCTTAGATCAAGGGATTTATTTCACGAGCTAATTTCACAATTAGCTACTTTATTAGGATTGATTTTGTTTCACTTTTTATCTACATAAATCATATTATAAACTCTTGACAAACTACCAGCTTATCATTCCAATTTCTTAACAACATTTGAAGAAGGAACTTCAGATTTTAAGGAAAGAATATTTTAGGAGTAATATTAAGGAAATAATACACAACATAAAGAAATACAAGTATTTTAAAAAATGAGGACAAAGTCGGAATTTTTTGTATTACCACTTGAGATTTTTTAGCAGAATAGTCTCCAAATCTTGTAACACAGCTAATAGGACTCCCTGATACACAAGAAGTGAATACAAAAATGTTGTTATAATATTGATTATGAATTTTTAGATCATCAAAATAAATTAGAATATATACAAGAATACACTTACTAAAAAGAATGAAATTGATCTCCCAACATAAGTTGTTGTGCCAACAGAAAAATTCACAAAATATGAAAAGTTCTAATGTTGATTGAACAAAGCAAAGAGAATTAAAAAAATGAGTGAAGCTTTGATTAAGATCAAGAACACCTAAGAGGGTGACATTAAATATGCATCCATATGCAAATTGACTAATTCTAAATCTCCATTTTCTTAGTTCTTTTTCACGCTCTCTCCTTATTTTCTGCTTTATAATATTAATTATTACAATTTAATATTCATCATTACTTTCATTTTAGAAAAAAAGAAAGTGATTTATTATTAATTCACCATACTGTGTTGGTAGGAACCATCGTCCTCCCAAGTCAAGTCACAGGTCCTAAAAATTGGCCATGATGTATGATCATATTCTAAAACATACATTTTTATTAATAAAAAAACACTTTTTACAAGGAACTAAAATATAATATTCAGGTAAATGCATAAACTTAAAATATATTTAAGTATAAAAATTATTATCCAATCTAACCTAAAGTAACCACCCAAAAGATTATACACTAAATAAGAAAAGACAATATAATGTGAAAAATGAAGCATTAAAGTATGTTGCAATTACAATTTTTAACTAACCAAAAACACTTGTCAATCACTTCTATGTAGCTTAACTGCACATATTGTAATGATGAATGTAATAAAATAGAAATAAAAAAGTATGCAATTATTTAACTTCATTACTATATATACAACTTTAAATGCAATTCAACTCCTTTCTAGTTTTAAAAATCTAAACATTTGAACAAATAGAGTAGGCCGTTTAGATGTCTATTTTCCTAATATACCAATCTTTTAATTTAAAAGTACGGAAACTAGGAATCTCTACCTTCCAAGTTCTAACATATCTAAATCTTTTAGAAATTAACCTCTGCTTCAACCAACAAGAAGATGATATACTTTTAAGATAAAAAATAAAAATATTTCAAAACAATAATTCATAGAGTAAATTAATTCAAAAATAGAAAAAAGAAAATAGGTTAATATAATTGATTAATGATGATGTAAGTGTGTATTAAAAGTTGCTTACTGCATCAATTTTTTAGAGTCTTATTGTGTCAATTCAATCTAAAATCATCCATGTTCACACTAAGACACGTATAAGGTACTGCAAGCAAAAGAGTAATAACAGAAGAGAAAAATTGCTTCTTTAGAGGGGAGCCGCCTCCTTGCAACAAAATTGAAACAAACTGAACATTCTATTTCTGCATTTTTTATTCTATCCTAATCCTACTATTACATATAGCACAATCATGTGTGACAAATTTCACGACTAAGCAAAACAAAATTGCAATGAAATCCTTCTCACGCTTGCAGGTAGTTTTGTTCTTATTACTCTCTGCAAAACTAAAATTGTTCATAGCCCTTGAAACAGTTGGGCTTAACACTATTACGTTTGCATGCAGTTTGTCGTGTTGGTCCTGCTGCTTCCAGTTGGTCTGTCAGCTCAATTGGGCTTAAAGGGTCAGTAGCTTGGGCCATAACATTCTATTACAGAAGTGAGTTATTTCTGAAAGCCTTAGTTGTTGTTCAAGGTTGTTAGTTGGAATAGCTTTTCTGGAGTTAGTTAGCTGTGGTAACAGTTTTCACCTACTGTACAACAAACACTAGATGTAATGTCTCATCGCTTATTTCACCAGATAAGAAAATGAAAAGCTTCATTAGATATTCTCAGATATTACTCTCCGCTTTCTCATAAATTCCCAGAGTTTTATTTTGTTGCTCACACTTAGACTTTTTTAATTCTGTTAGAAGGTTGAGTGCCTCATTAATTATAATCCAAATAGTAATAAACTCTTGAATGGTTGTTCATACCAACACCACCTAACTAACCACTCAGTATCCTAACTACCTTTGCTCTAAGTTAGAATGTAGTGTGTACCAACTATGATGGTCTGGTGGACACAGCATCATCAACATGTCCACTCCACTCCCATCTGATATGCTTCCAACAAGCAGTAAAGGCAGTTCCGCAAAGTGTGTGTGCGTTTCATATCTCATGACTACATATCTTAAGTGGAATGTAATTTAATAAATTTCTTCAATATAATATTTTCTACTTAAAGAAAATCTAATAGCATGAAGAAGACAGAGAAGCTAACATTTGACATGGAAGAAATTTTTGACGATTACATTGAGTAAAATTTGCATTGACAAATTATTAACAGTTCCAGGCATATATACATGAATTGGCCAACATATCTTATGGAAGTATAAGCTCACCTTTCACAACTTTTTCTTTTCTCGGCAACTTTAGCTCCACACTGATTCTTTCAGCTATACTGTGTGGATCAGTAGCCTGTCCTCTTCTAGCGCGAACTCTAGGTCACACTGCCGGTGGATGTGGGGCAGTCGGAACAGTAGTTGGCATAATCGAATACAAGAGTTAACAACAGCAGCAAAATACAAGAGTTAGACACAATCGAATCAATGAACGCGTTCAATAGACTAAGGTACAGGAGACAAACGTGTAGAGTGAAAATGAACGAAGAGAAAATGAAGTGACCTCGCCGCTTTCTAAGCCGCGTGAACCATAGATGCGAGAAATTCCAAGAGCAAATCTACAGTTCAGTTCCGAGAGCACCTCGACGAACAATAAGGCGCCTCCACGCTGCCTCGAAGCCTCGCTCAACCCACAAATGCCTCCACACCTCGACACTTTGCTCAGCCCTAACAAGGGGAGACCAACACGAAGATGGTGCAGAGAAGGAGCGGGGAAGGTAGAAGAAATGAGTGAAGGTAGAAGAATTAGGGATTGGGAGAAATTAGAGAATCAGGGAAAGGTAGAAGAAATGAAAGGCGCGGGGATACATAATCAGTCCTACTCATACTCATAATCAGTCCCCAAATTGAAAAAATGAAAGGCACCTTCATTAAAATTGAAGAAAATTAAAAAATTGAAAAAAATTAAAAAAGGGGGTAACTGCGGTTTAGTCAAAACCGCCGGAATTTATTCGGGGTTTCTAAAACCGCCGGAAACTAACCCCTCCTAAAATATATTATTTTTGTAGTGATGCAAGGTGGGTCAATCTACGGCTATTACTTCGTGCAACATAATATCCCTGCACCCTATTGATCTAGAAATCATTTTTTGGAAAACATTAAAACAAATATGAAATTGTTTTTGGATATATAATCATCCCACTTTTATTACAAATATAATTTTTCGGAGGCTTGGATGCACCAATAAATTTTATAGTTCCTAATTTCTTAACTACTTTTACGAAAACATTTCTCACTCTTTTCAGCATTTCCAACATTCAACAATATTTTTCAAGACTCAATTATAAGAAAAAAAAGTGATAAATTCAAGTAAAAATAAATTTAACTATTTTATCTTATATAATACTACCATCCTACACATATCTTTTAACTAATTATAATTATATTTTCAGTAATTTTTTATATTTTTTATATCAAAGTTTAATAAAGAAAACTTTAAGATTTTTTTAATTATGATTACTAAACTTAAATAACGTTAACTAGCTTTCTTAATTAGAATAAAGTTGATTAATTGTGATCATATATTAATATGGAAGAGAAGATACTTATTATACCCTAATTATGTAAGGTCCATTTCTAGAAAGTGACTTGGAAGCCAAGGAAGTTACTAATTTTCTGCATGCATGGGACCTAGCTAGTAATATATTAATTAATTAATTTTTGTATATTGTTGATTTAAACACAATCATATTATATTGTGGAAGTGACCTCACTTGAGTTTGGAAGTAAGTGTTTAGTACATCGGAGCGCGTATAATTCCGAAAGTTAATTATTTAATTGCTCTTAATTCCTGCTTCCTTGTTGCAGAAATTTACAAGGATTTTGTTCTTTGAAAATTGATAATATTAAAATGAAAACAGAAGAAAAAAGTATTATGTTAAAGAAGAAAAAAGTATGTCAAAATCTGATTAAATGCAAACCAAAACCAACATGCATCCAACGAAACCCTCTTGATTAGGGTTACAAGCTGGGCGATTCACAAGTTAATTTCCTCTGATTGAGAATGAAGAGTGAAAAGGAGAACATACTAGTTCCACAAACCAGGATGTTTTCACACTTTCAGTAGTCAAAGCCCATAAAATAAGAAGACTTCCGATATATAAAGACTATTTTTCAACTAATGGAAAAGAATATTAACTTATATATATTGAAATTAAATTTATCATATATATATATATATATATATATATATACATAAATGTATAAAAATTCTCAACATGTAGTATGCTGTTTACAGCTATAAATTTGACTCCACAATATTTAAACTTTATTAGCACATATTATACCGATCGATATAATAAAGATGGCATGCTTTTGTTACATGATTTAGGTGTATAGTTTTGTCATCAGTTTTAAAATTCTCATTTTACAAATCCAATAAATAAAAAAATTATTTTATACAAGAATCAGTTTTTTTCTGTCAGTTATTATCATAGTATTTCTTTCTCTGTTTAAAAAGAAAGTGTTTGTTTTTTAAGCACAATTTTATGTTATTTCTAGATAATTTTATCCCTTCTTTTGCATATATATAATTTTTTGTTATTTCTAGATAAGAAATTTTAGATTTCCACTTATTCCTCCTCTCTTCTTCCTAAGCACAATTTCAATTGTTTCATGCGACTAAAGAATAATCTAGATGCACGGAATTCATTAGTTTTTGTGTTATTACTATAAAAATTTATATTATAATTATTATAAGATACTGCAATCTATCCAAAACCTTTTAGTTGACTATGATACGCGATTTTATTGAAATCTAATCCACTGGAAGCGAGGAAGAACATTCAACTAAGTGGTTGGGTAACGACCCCTTCGAACCAAGGAAGGTGGCTTCAAGTTTCCAATTATACGACAAAACTTGGGTCGCTATTTCGCAATTTGATTCATTCCAGGTTTCATTTCGTAGTATACTTTATTTAAGGGTCGTCATCACCATTGCATTAAGAACACTTATGCAGAAATTTAAAAATTATTTTTTTATTAAAAATCATATAAATTTTTTATAAAAAAGGTATTCTCCTATTTTCCTATATTCTAAGTTTTCTTGATTTTACTAAAATAGTTTTGATTTTTTTATTTTACCTTTTTCATTTCCACATCACGTAAAAAAATTCGCAAAAGAATAATGAATACAATCTTGAATTTTTATTATAGAGAAGAAGAAAGATTCCATTAGTGCAGTAATTAAAAAGCATTATTTCCATGAAAATTTTCTATTTTAATATTTGAACTGCTACCTCTTTCTGAACGACAACCGTGTAAGGTTTTTTCACACGGACTAAGAAAAATGTTAGATGTCACTTATTCTGTTGAATATCTCAACCCCAACTGTACGAAATGGAAGCTGGATGTGTTTTGTTTGAGTGTAAATTAGAATTAAAATAATCAAAATTTGACTACAAATTGCAGTTATAGTAATATTTTAAGACCATGGTTACCAATTTTCTTAGTTTATTAGCATGAAAACATTCATGTATGCCTCATTCTTCCCTGCACGCATTCTCATGGTATATAAAGGTAAAGTGTCTTGCTGCAAGTGTCTTTCGCCAAACTCTCTTCTTTCTCGAGTGTCTCTCTCTCACACACAAACCCACACAGAATCAACAACGATACCTTCAGAGTGTTGTTACATATATAGTGTGAGAGAGAGTTTGATAGGTTGAGAAAGATGGTGAGAACCCCTTACTGTGACAATAATGGACTGAGAAAAGGAACATGGACACCAGAAGAAGATTGGAAGTTGATTTCTTATGTCACTACACATGGCCACAAGAATTGGCGCCAATTGCCTAAGTTTGCTGGTAATACAACTGCATCAGTTATCTACCTTCGGGAATGAATACTAATTTCATGTTAAGTTTTCACATCTGTGTGGGAAGTTTAAACTGATGGTTAATTAAATTTTAAACTGTTGTTTTTGAAACATTTAGATCATATGAGTTGAATCAAGACTTGGTACAGAAAAGCTATCTGTTTGCTTCTCTTTTTCTAAATAGATAAACAACTTCATATCACTCTCTTTTTTCGAAAAAAGACATGATCCATGGCGTATTTATCTTAATTTGATTCTTGTTTTAAACTGTGAGGGGAATTTAAAAACTCTACTTGTCTCCAGAATCTCAACATATTCATCCTTAGGCCAGGCACCAAAAAGGGAAAATTGAGTTCATATTCTACTGTTTGGATTCAATATAATTGTGCAGCATGTTTTCAGGTCTTTCTAGGTGTGGAAAGAGCTGCAGATTGAGGTGGATGAATTACTTAAGGCCAGGCATCAAAAGAGGGAACTACACTTACGAAGAAGAAGAGATAATTATCAAACTGCACCAAATTCATGGAAATAGGTATACGCACAGCAAGATTACATGATTGTTACATGAGTTTAATTTCTATTCACCTTTAAACTGATAAAAGGTCATGCTGCATATGACTTTTCAGAGGATTATCATAAATATCAATCGATTAATTTGTCATATATGATATGTGATGCACTTATAGTATTACTTGGACTTTTGCGCAAGTTACATCATATAATTTCTTTCACTGCATGTGAATATAAACCATAGTGTTTATTTATTTCAACTCCCTAGGTGGTCAGTGATTGCCTCCCACTTACCTGGAAGATCAGATAACGAGATAAAAAATCACTGGCATGCACATCTTAAGAAGCGCTTTCAACACAATTCAGAAACAAATGAAAAAGTTGAAGCTTCCACCTCAAAACAGCACTCCCTAGTAGAATCAATTCAAGAGGAATCTGGTGAAGTTGTTGCAAGCAGTTTCCAGAACAGTTGCCAAGCTACTTCCCAAACTCCTGACAGTGATTCTCAATCGCCCCAGCACACATCATTGAGAGATGCTTTGTGCATGATATCTGAACTTGAACATGAAGCAGCCAGTAACGGGAATTTGGCTACTGATAACTTTGCTGACTTTATGGAGCAAAACACAGATCCTATCAGTGCATATTCTTGGGAAGAACTTTATGAAATTTCATATTTATGTGAATTTCTCGCTCCTTCGTACTGAACCTGAAAGTTTTTGTCCAGTTTATGATGTCTGGGGGGGTTCGGATAGTAACAGGAATATGATATATAACGGTTTGTTTTTTCTTCTTTCTTACTGTTCTTTTGGGGCAAACCATACCAGTTTATTTTGATGAAAGGGGTGTTACATTGTGGGCAGAATGAGTAATTCTATTCCTAAAAAACCATGGTATTTTTTTTGTAAGTTTTATATTTTGATCCTGTTCCAATAAACTCCTTTATTGTTTCCAGAAAACCTGCAATTGAACAATGTAACTCAACATAATGACAAAATATGGAATTTAAATACAACATGATAAGTCCTATTCATGTTGTTTTTCAATCAACTGTAATCACCTAAGTGAAACTTTAAATCTGATTAAAAAATAACAGCATCTAAATTGTATATTTTCCCCTGGAAGTATGTCGTCATCTGCACGTGCTCACAAAAAGGTAAGATATTGGCTTTAACCTCTTATAGTTCAATCGTTCTCACAAGTGTGAAGCAATTCATAATCCTCAATATTTGCTCATCCACAACACCTACTTGACAGCAATATGGCTCAACATGTTGAACAGCATATATATATGTAACAACGAACTCTTATATGATGCATCAACAAGTACTATCGTGGACACATATGAACCAGATCCATCCAGGTAAAAAGTCATAAATAATAGTGTAAATATTATAGTTTAATAGGTTATGTTTTTCATTAATTACTATATCTATTATTTTCTGACATATATCTTCTGTAAACACCACCTATATCCGGTTAGGAGAAGACAAATACACTCAAAAAGGACAAGTATCTTTGAAGTTGGAGCTTTGGAACTTTGGAGCTTTGGAGCTTTGAAGTGCTTGTTGAAATCTTTGCAGTATATATATTTTGCTCTCTAACATATCACATTAACCATCTTTATATTGTAGCTTCTCTTTTTTTTTTTGATGGATTAGCTTCTCTTTTCTTTTATGGATCGAAGCAGTGAGTGATGTCCGCTCATAGTTATTGAAGACGTAGTTGTAGTTGTATTTGTATCTCATGAGAGTGTTTTCTAGAACTGTCCTACAATCTTCAGCCAGCTGATATAATGCATGGGGCACTATTTTTTTTTCTAAAAAATGTGTGAATGTGATATTAATAATTTTTGTATTGAGAAATTAATAAAATTTTAAATAACATAAGAGTAACAAAATTTTTTAATACATAAAAAATGTGTGTATAATTTCGCAATACATATGTTTTCTTAGGATAAACAAAATTCCTTAATTATTTTAATAACATTAAAGCTACAGCTCTTATTATGTAAAAACTATTTCAACATGTACATATATAAATATAAATGTTAAATGTAAGAAAAAGAAAAACTTTTATGAGTAAATTATAATTTACTATATGAACTATATTAATTTTAGTGTTAAATTGAAATAAGTGCATGAAATTTATATATAATAATAATAAATAAATAATTATTTTGAAATTATTTGGTGCTTCACTAAACAATACAAGTTTTATAAAAATACAAGTGGATGTTAACATTATGTAACTAAAGTATTTTTTATTTGCTTAAAATTTGATATATAGGATTGTTAAGCTATTATTTAAATATTTAATAAAATTATTTATGAATTTTAAGTAAATGATTTTAGAAAAAAGTTATTTCTTAACTAACGGGTTAATCTTACACAAACATAAACCTCCGCTGTCACCTTTGCTGTCTTCAACGCGGGTTATAGAAATGATTCGACTTTCAGAATCGACAAGTAAGAAGAAATATTGAAAGTGAAAAAAATTCAATGTTGGTTTTGAATTCTAACGTAGAAATTGGAGATTTCATATTGATCATACTCTTGCCGACATAAAAGGTTAGAATATTCAATATTATTAGCATAATTTATGTGAAATTTCAAATATTTTCAATATCTATTATCTATAATGCCAATAATCAATAGAGAATTATTTTCTAATACCTATTTTTAGGTTATTCCGAGCATGTAAAATCAAAACCACTATTATGCAAACAATAATATAGTTTAAAAATTAAAAACATTCATAAATTAGCATAAACCATAACTATTAGTCATATTGTATATGGAATAAAAAATTGGCTTAATAGCTTTCTTGGTCCTTATGTTAAATGATTTTTTTTTCAGTTTAGTACTCGGTTTTAAAAGTGCATACATTGGGTCCCAAAATTGTCAAAATTGTATAAATCAAGTTTCATCCGTTAAATTGACAGAAACGGAGTTAATTTCCAACTGACCTGGTGAAAGACTCTGCACATCTTCTTCTCTCTGTTTTTCCTACAATATCCCAACTTTTTCTCTCTTTTCTATATGTTTCTTAAATACTTTTTTTTTTCTCTCTCTCCTTCCTCCACAACCTCTACCTCCAGAATTATTAGAAAGGTAGAGAAGAGAAATTGAATGAACGATCAACAACACTCGCACCATTCGATCATTGGAACCCTTAAATATTCACTCACACCGTTTGGTCATTGGCTTACAATATTCTTAACAACACTAATAAAATATTGGAACCCTCAAATATTCACTCACACTGTTCGGTCATTGGCTTACACCATTCGGTCACTCACACTATCCGGTCATTCACACTGTTCGGTCACTGACACCATTCGGTTACTTACACCGTTCGGTCACTGACACCATTCGGTCACTCACACTGTTCAGTCACTAACACCGTTCATTCAATTTCTCTTCTCTACCTTTCTAATAATTCCAGAGGTAGAGGTTGTGGAGGAAGGAGAGAGAGAGAAAAAAAATATTTAATAAAGATATAGAAAAAAGAGAAAAAGTTGGGTCATTACAGGAAAAGCAGAAGAGAGAGAAGAAAATGTGCAGATTCCTTCGCCACGTCAGCTGGGAGTTAGCTCTGTTTCTGTCAACTTAACGAAAGGGACTTGATTCATACAATTTTGACAACTTTGGGACCCAAAGTATACACTTTTAAAACTGGGTACTAAACTGAAAAAAAACCACCTAACATAGGGACCGAGTAAGCTATTAAGCCTAAAAAATTCTATTTAAACATAAAGAAATATATGATTTATCTACTTCTAACTTCTAAGAATTTAGTTGTCTATATACCTTTTAATATTTTTACTTGTTTCGTTGTGAATTATTCCTCTCTCTGACATAAATTAAAATGAATGAAAATAATTTTGTAAAGATAATATGTAAGTTATAAAAGTAATAATATCCTTTAGTTAAATTCTTTACGTTTATATTGAGTTTAGAAATTACTTATCATCGTCATAATTTACTATGAGTTTATGCTTAGACTCTTCAAAATTATTGTTTTTAGGACAAATTAATATAAGGTGTCATTGATGCCTTTATAGTTTAAACCTTTGTTAGAATACTAATTGAAATACTCATACTTGCATTTAATTTTTATTTTAATTTTAATCATTTTAATACGAAATGTGTGGATTGAGGAAATTTAATTTGGTTAAATATTATGTTATTGGTTAAATTTTGATTCTTTGAAAGTTATTATATGATCATTTACCTATTGATTTAGAGGTTCAAAAATAGGTGAATTTATGTTCTATGCGTTCTTTATGTAGGAATAATGTTGAATTTTTATTTCATTATTTCACGTTCTATTATTATACGATTATAATGGTTGAAGGAAGTTTTTAGAATTTGTAGTTTTTCTCTTTCGATTTGGTTGTTCATTTTATAAATTCTCTTATAGTCATTATCTGAAAGTGATTATCATTACTCCAATTATCTAAGATGATTTGGAGGATGAGAAACCATAATAGATTTTAGATTATAATTGTTTTTATTTCTAATGTTTTTCAAATTGAGGAGTTGATGCTTATGACTGAGAATATAAGAAGCATATGGGTAATATTGTCTCTGATTTTCTTTTGCTAAAATTTTTCTCAAAATTCAAACTAGGTAGAGTATGTTGGTTTTCATTTACGGATGTAATATGACAAGTTTCATTTGTTAAGTATGACAAGTTTGATTGTTCTACTTTAGCTACATGTGCTAACATTTTTAGAAGAAGGATAAATATGTGATTAGTTTTAACTTTTATAGAGATGTAAACTTCTATTTATGTTGAGTTTATAAGGATTACTTATGTTTTGGAACACACTTCAAGGGAGAACTTTCAAAGGCTTTGGTTAGAGAGTAATTCTACTTTAGTTTGTTATGATTAAGTAGTTCCTTAAATCCTTATAAGGAGATGGTGTCAATGTTTCCATTTTTGTAAGTATATGCAATTCAAAGTTTTTCATAACTTTTGTATGGAAATTTATTGTATTGATAAGTTAGCTAATTTGACTTTTATTCATAGAGAACAATATAAGCAGTTTAATGTTTTATCTCATATTTATTTAGGATTTGTTCATAATAGGTATAGTTTGTTATGTTTTGTGAAGAGCAATTTTTTATCATTGTCTTCCATGCTTTACTCATTTATTTTTCACTTTTTTTATTTTGTATGTTTTCCCTTTTATTAATGCATGTTTGACAGTATTGGGTATCTAAAGAATCAATGCTATGTTTAAGACTTTCCATATTGATTTAACACATAAATGATGCAGAAAGTTACATACTACATGTTTTAGACTAATTTATGTAATATGTATGCTTTCTTAAACTTCACTTGTTTTTGACATAATTTATACTTATAAATTCAAAATATTGTACACACAAAATCTAGTGTCAGCGTAGCCTTTGACAAATATTTTTAAGGACACATGACTTTTGCTCAACTAGTTTCAATTTTTTCTCGAATAGAAAATTCTTCTTATTGTACTTGTTTATTGAAATCAAACTAAAAGAAATAAGGTAAGTTCATTCACATTTACCTCCTTTACCCACTCTCCTTCCTTTATCCACACTTAAAGGTTTAATTTGGTAAATGTCCTAAACCACATTCATCAATTTGGTAAATGTCCTAAGGTGGTTGGTCCCACTAACAAACTTAAATTAACTCTTAAAAATAATACTTTGAGTCTCAATCAAAGATCAAGATTAGTCATCCTGGGCCGAAGGCCGAAATGAGTTAATTGGCGAGATGGGTCAACTCGAGCTAAATGTCAATATAGGTCACCTCGGATTGAAGGCGGAGACGAGTCGACTTGGGACAAAGTTGGAGATGGGCTAGCTTGGTGTCTTTAGGTTAGGACGGGATAGCCTGAATCGTAGAACGAGACAAGCCAGCTCGAACAAAAGGTCTAGATGCGCTGGCCCAAATCGAAGATATAAACGGATAAACTCGAACTGAAGGTTGAGACGAGCCAACCCAGGCCAATGGTCTAGATCAACCATCCCATGTCGGTTGTTGACATAGGCTGGCTTGAGACAGATGTCAAGACTACTCAGGCTTGGCCAAGGGTTTAGACAGACCAACTAGGATCAAAGGTCGAGACGAAATGAAATAGACCGAAGGTCAAGACAGATCAGTTCGGGCCGAAGGTTAAAGAAGGATGGATCAGAAGTGTAGGTTGAGATTGGCCGGCTTAAACCGATTTTCTTGACGGGCCAACTTGGTCAAATTCAACTGAATTTTTAACCAACATGACTCGGTCGAATGTTGGTTAGGGTAAACTTGGCCAAAATAGAAGGAATTAGCAAAATTTAGGCAGTTCTAACCTACCGAATTCGGTGAGGGCCAAATCAACCAAATTCAGGAGAATTTTTACTAATGCTAATACATATGAATTCAGTCAATTTTTAACAATGCTAACGCAACCAAATCAAACGATTCCTCCGAATTTTAATCGGGCTGATGGGGTTTCGTCGGGGCCTACTCTCTGAATTAAGCTAGGGTCAACATGACTAAATTTAGCCAAATTTCTTTTGAGGTCGACTCGGTCAAATTGGCCTCATTCAAACAAATTTTGGTAAGGACTCATCGAATTCTACCGAGCTTCGATTGAGGCTAAGATTTAATAAAATTCAACCAAGTCCACCCTGTTGAAATTCGGTCGAATTGCGCGAAGTTGGCTTTGATCAAATTTTGACAAACTTGACATGAACCAAAATTTGGTCGAATTTGACTAAGGCATTTCCGACTGAAATTTGGTCAAGTTAGTTTAAGTCAAACCAAAGGTCATCTCAGGGCGATCTATGCTAAAGTTCGAGATAGGTCAGTTTGGGTCAAAGGTCAAGATGGATATGTCCAAACTCAAGGTCAATCCTAACTTATTGGACTTAAGGTCGAGATAGATTGACCTATATCGAAAGTTTAATAATATATTATAAAGAAATAATATATTTTTTGTGTTTAACATGGACTAGCCTTGGTCGAATTTGACTAAGGCATTTCCGACTGAAATTTTGTCAAGTTAGTCTAAGTCAAACTGAAGGTCATCTCGAGACAATCTATGCTAAAGTTAAGTTCGAGATAGGTCAGTTTGGGTCAAAGATCAAGATGGATATGTCCAAACTCAAGGTCAATCCTAACTATTTGACTTAAGGACAAAATAGATTGACCTATATCGAAAGTTTAATAATATATTATAAAGAAATAATATATTTTTTGTTTAAGATGGACTGGCCTTGGTCCACAGGATTTTTGTGGACTTCTTGATTCTGTGAACTCTTTTAATTGTAGGCTTTTTTGGTCTCAACTCACTTGGATATAGATTAAACTAAATTAACAAGAAAGCACTAAAACAATAATGTATGCTCTTCACACCTTTTAATTTTCACTTCTTTCTTCTCTTTCATAAAAACTCAATCTTTAAAATTTCCATTTTTTCTTGAATTGTTATTGCTTCTATTGAAACTGTCTCATAAATCTTATCCTCCCATATATTTGTCCTCCCATCTATTTATAAATTTAATATTTTAAAGAAAATATCTCATAATAATAGTATATAACAATATATAAAAACATCTCATAATATCTAACCATATCGAAGGATATATTTTAATTTATAACAATATATAATAATATAATAATATAATAACATCCAAAAATATCTTATAATATTTATATCTAATAATATCTTTTTCTATTTCAATAGTTATTGACCAAATATTATTTTTAAAAAAATAAATCTTTTAAATTAAAATAAGTCCTTTAAATTATAATTAATAAATAATTTTATGTTTTACTTAAAATATTTAACTATATTTTTATAATTTTTTAATTATTAAAGTTTCTAAAGTCTCACATAACTAATTTTTATAATTAGTCTCACCTATAACATCAAATATTTACCTGTTATCATATTGAAAATAACATTTAAAGCTCTTTCTAAATTAGTAAAAATAAGTGTATGGAAAGACATTCTCACAATTTGTGATATACAAAAAAAAAACAATTAATCAACAATATTTGTCCTATAAATAGTATATCTTTTATATCGATTACATGAACTTTTTTTAATGATACCATATATAGTAGGAATACTTAAGTATATCATGTCGGACATGTCTTGTACAACAATGATAGTATCATGTCGGACATGTCTGAAATTAAATGGCAATTGCTTTGGGAAAAAAACTAAAAAATATTTTAAAGGTTTTGTAATATACTTTAAAATAAATTGTGTTATTATTATAATGTAGAGAAGAATAGATGAGAACTAAAATATAAATTTAAAAGTTTACAGTATTATTATTATTATTATTATTATTATTATTATTATTATTATTATTATTATTATTATTGTTACTATTACTTGCCATAAATATTTTTATTATAATATTTCTATTTTTTTTAAATAATAAAAATTTTAATTTCAAATTATAGTAAAAGAAATTATAAATTATGTTTTATTTTATACCTTTAATTTTTAAGTAATTAAAAATTTAAATATACGTTTTTAATTAATTATTTTAAATTATTAATTATGTTTTTTCTACCTTATTTTGAAAAAAAATCAGAAAAACATAAACAGGTACATTAGAAGACTTAATGACCATTAGATCTATTTAAATTTTATTTAAAAACTATTATTTTAGAAAAAAATCTCTCCTGGTTCTTTCACCGATTTATCAAACTAGAGGTTTGAGATAACAATGGAACGTAACACGAGTTTTGAAAAAATTAGTCTCATCCTTATCAAAATCTAATAGATATTAAATTTTTGTTTCATCTTTATTTGCATCAGATAACAGATATACTCTTAAGTGTGTCCATAACGTACATGGTTTCATAATGTTTTAATATTAATTAATTTTTGTCAAAATGATATATTCTCACTTTTTAATATCAAAGACTTAGAAAGAAATTATCAAATAAAATATTATGAGAATGGGACATTTATTAATTTTTCAAATTTAATGAAACAAAATTGATAAAATTTAAAAATATCATCAAGAAATTACAAAAAGAAAACAAAATATAAAAATTTAAAAATATTTTAAATGTCTCTTCTACTCTCATTTTTTAAAATTCTAATGAAATATCTCTTTTTTATACTAATAAAAATTATAATACACTACTTTAATGAAATCACACAACCAACAAAAATTAAATGAATAATAATTGAAATTTATCATATAAATTTCATCTTTTTAACTTATATATATATATATATATATATATATATATAAGATGATGATAAAAATAATTCATGAAAATGATATTAAATTACCATATTATAGTAATTAATTTTTTTTATACAATTGTAGTGATAAAATTACTCATGATAACGAGTTAGAAAATAAAAATAATTATAAAAAAATATCAAAACAATATTATACATGATAGAAATAAATAACAAATAAAAATATTAAAAAGAAGTCAAATTTGTGTTTTAGAAATAATTTGATATACTATAAATAAATCGCATAAAAGAAAATAAATTATAATTAAAGGTATGGTAAGATGAAAAATACTTTAGAAATCTAAGAAAACTTTTATATATCAAATTAGTCGAAGTGTTGATAAATAATGAAAATTATTTTAACAAAAACAAAAAGAATTTTTAAAGTGAAAAAAAAAATTAAGAATAACGGTATAAAAAAGATAACTTTTTTATATTACTTAACAAATGAAGAATTTCTACTATTAAATACTTAAATTGAAAGTTAAATATTTCATGTGAAAAAAATAAACAATAAGTAAAAATATTAAAAATGAATAAAAATATTCAAATATAAAACATAAAAGATATTTAATTTATAAACATAATTTCGGCAGCACAAAGATTCTAATAAAAGATAAAATAATTTGATGTGAACTAATGTGACATCCTTAAAATATACGGCAGACATATATGATAAAGACGTCATTCAGTCATAATATTGGAAAGCAGTTAGAGACATAAGGTAAACTATAAGAGTTACAGTCATCCAAAAATAAGATTAGAGTTGGTCCCTTAACCACAGAGGACCACTGGAAATTTTTTTTTGTCGAATGTTTACTCATCAAGATTCTAAATAAACTAAGCTGATGCATCACCCTCTTCCAGCGCTTGCTCCACGGACACCTCTTCTTCGTCTGCTCACATCCAATTGGATGATCATTGCAAAAGAAAACACATACCACAAGCACACAAACAAGCAAGGGTGAGCTAGTTTTACAAACAAGCATACTATATTAGAGTAAACAATTCATCAAATACATACTTTACGCCAAGCAAGTTAAATCATACCAAGAAACACGTCATAAACTAGACTTGACTCGTCCGGACTTAGAATGATTACCGAGCTATGGCGGGTCATGCACTCGTGGTGGCTTATGAAACTTGGGCACTACCGCCCGGTGGAACTTTAGGCACTACCGCCGGGCCACAGTCACGAGGTTAATCCGTTATCACTCACCTTGGATCATATGGAAGCACCCAAGACTAGGACCTCCTGCTACTCCTCACCACATGGTTCAATCCTCTCTACATGAGAAGAAAGACCATTGGAGCGTCAGGATAACCCCCAAGACTGAGCTTCCCTGTAGATCATTCTAAACACTACTGCACCACCATGAATCTTCTCCTTGAAAATCATGGAATTACGTCAATCCATCATACTTTTCAGAAACCACATACTTTCACTTTTACATTGCTTACAAACATAGATATAATACTAATTATACTTCAAAAGACCACAAACAACTTAACAAGTCATCAAAAATCACACGAAACCATTCCCTGTACATTAATAGGCAATAACAGTCCAAGAAGAACCACTAAACAACACAAAACCCCTTAAACTCATACTTAGACAAAGAAAACAACTTTGAAACCATGACCAACAGTTCCGGAAAGGTCCAAAACCCCCAAAACGAACTAAAGAACATCCGAAACGGACATCCGGAACTCCCAAAACATCAAAAACACCGAAAACACTCAATCTGCCACACATAATTCGCACAGCGCACCCCCCTTGGTGCGCTGAGCGAATTTCCCTGACGGGAAAGTGTTTTTCAGCTAAAATTCGCATAGCGCACCACCCTTGATGCGCTGGGCGAATTTTCCTGACAAAGGGGCATCTAATATTCGCATAGCGCACCCTATTTCGCATGGCGAATTAATTCGCAGCATACATCACACCTCAAACCTCTCGCTATGCACCCCACTCGCTCTTCGAATTAAATGGGCAGTGATCCCATACCACCACCAGTCGCATAGCGACAGGATTCCATCATGGCGAGTCCATAAACAGTGAGCATCAACCTCTGATAATTCGCACAGCGCACCAACTCGCACAGCGAATTACCAAGACAGTGAGCACCCTCTACAGGGTCTCGCTATGCGGGACAACTCGCATAGCGACACTGCATAATCTGCAGAACGTGAATTCTGCAGAATCACACACTCACACTAATCCTTACCACTTCCAGTTATTTCCCCAACTTCTAACCCTCCTAATTCTTGTATCACGCCTAATTAAACTTGTCTAGATGATTATAAACGTTCTTAGCATGATTCTAAAGTGATTACTACCAAGTTTTTCAACTTAAATTTCCAAGTTCATCAACCCAAGGACCCAATTTTGATTCTACCATTTTAAACATGACTAAGACAGGATTTCCACCTCAACCACATCTCCCTAACCCAATTGGTCATCGGAGAAGAATCAGATGTCTGAACGCATCAGTCTCACCTTCGACGCCAGCACATATGACTAGTCACAACTGACTGGACCAGGCCAGGGCTGCTCTATGATCAGGGATGTGCCAACTCAGGTTTTTAAGATTCTTCTATCCTACCAACACAGTGCTCTCAACCTGTCCCAATTTACCACTCTACACTATCTCAGTACTTCAATCACACTCCCAATCATAGTAACTAAAATTCCTACCTCAGTTTACTTAATCCCTCCCAAAATGACCATCATAACAGTATTAACGCTCTCCATCATATTTAATCACTACCACATGGTTAACCCCAAATTCAGTCACAACCTCAATTCATGGTTCACACAACATTCACATACAAGGCAGTGTCATATAACATAATTTACAGTTTCACATAAGAACATGTCAGTACATATTATTCTACACATTCAATCTTAAAACTCAACTTTAACAGCACAACAGTTCAGATTTCAACACACATACACCTCATACAATAAAATCAGAAGAAAACGTCTAGCTCCCCTTACCTCAGAGTCGAACTACCAAGCTCATAGGAACACTCCTTTACGGTGTTTCACCAAATGAGAACTCAACCAAACCCGGTCCAATCGAAAATGCGATCGGTTCAAAAGGAAGCCTTCGGTGAGATGAACGTCTGAGCACCCTCCAACTCAAGATTGAAAGGTTCAAAGAGCTGGAAATTTAGAGAGAAGGCAGAGAGAGTTTAGGGCATGAGAGTTTTAGAGAGAAGGAGAAATGAAGTTCAGGGGAAGAAAATGAGTTCTGAAGAGCCCCTCCTAAGGTCAAGTTGGCCTTAGTTTGATGGGTCTGGCTGCCCCACATAGGGTCCAAAGGCCCCTTTATAAATTTACAGGCCCTTACAACTAATTTAATAGTAAGTCAAACAATTTAAAAAGAAAATAAAAGTATGTAACTAAAAAAAATATTATAAAACTAAAGACTAATAATATATACTTATTTAATAAATTATAAGTATTTTAGTAATTTAAATAAAGAGATTAAAATAACTATAAAAACGAAGAAAAAAAACTCATATATCACTCATATGCATACTCAATCAAAACATATTTCCACTTAAAAGAATGATTGATTTAGATAATATCACGGAAGGATTTATTTATCATCTTATCAGAGATGCTATGTTTTTTTAAAACGAAGAGAAATATTAATCATTTTATTTATAACAACGTTATCATTTAACGTTTATGTTGATAACTTACGTTATTTTTTTCAGTCATCCATAATTGTACGACCTTGGATAAGGTTTTGAATATATCAGTGGATTTAGATATCTCTTTTATTGTTCACATATTAGCATGCGCATACTATAAGTAAACGGAGAAGATAAGAGTTAGTGATTTGATTTGTCTGCTATTCTCTCACACATAACGTAAATTATGTATGCCAAATAATATTTTTTTCATTGTATTATTTGGTAAAATAAATCACGTTTCACATGCAACTTTATTTTTTCCAAATATTCAATGTATTTTTAATTTAAAAAATATTGATTTTATTATTACAATACCACCCAAATTAAATTTTAAATTCATATTTTTTATCCCAGGTTTCTCACATCATAATTACCAAAACTCAAAATTTGAAGCATTAATCGTAATAACAACAACGAAGATCTTCACTGGGAATTAAAAAATGTACAAGGATATATAAAAGTTATTATCAAATCAAAACTAAAAAATAATTATTCATAAAATGTTTGCACATCCATAACAAAATCTTGTAATGGGTCACTTAATTTTACTTTTAATTTTTTACACAGCCAGTAACTCTCTTTTTTTCTAAAATATCGTTATAATAATTTTTAAATGCAAAACTTCACAAATCAATTTATGTTTCCTATTATCAATTAGTTTTTCAATTTTCATCGTACTAAACATAAAAAAAATTATTTCAAATAATATTATAAAACTAATTTTCTTTTTTTTCATCTCTAAAAAAATAAAATTTATTCTCCACACTTTTACTTAATTATTCAAATTTAATTTTTCACAAATTCAATTTCATTTCATTTTTCCTGATTTTTTTTTATATTTCTTATATCATTTTCTCTCCTTTCCCCAATCTAATAAAGAAAACAATAACTACCCGGAGTTTGGATTATATTCTGGTGGATTTTTTTACACCAGAACATCAAAATGGAGGTGAGAATTCGGCTATCAAAAGATTAAATTCTCACCGTGACAAGGAATTAAAATATAGAGGTATCTATTTGAAGATTTTTTTTTCAAATGTATTATTTCTGGAAAAAAAATATTCTCTAATATGATCTATAACTTATTTAAAATTTTTTAATTTAATATAATCATGAAGGTGTATAATATATAATTGTGAACCTAAATGTCAAAATCCTAGGAGAGACCTTACATTTTAAATTATAATGGTAAACTTACATTTTAAAAATAAAATTATTAACAAAGAGAATGATGAATGTAACTAAAGATATTCGTCACAAAAAATGAAATCAATTTAATTTAGTAAATTAATGTATTGAGAAAACACATCCTAGATTAATTTTCCTTCCACGATAATCAATTAAAAAACATTAAAATAAAGTAATTAAGCAAACAGGATTTTTTTAAATAATAAATAAGAAAAAACACACCTGACACACCAAATATATATATATATATATATATATATATATATATGTGTGTGTGTGTGTGTGTGGAAAAAACCATTCATCTTTTGTAGTTTTAACTTTAATTATGTTTATTTGTATATTATTTTAAGTTTATTTTAAATTTCTAGCATATCTTGTATTTGAATTCGTTAACTTTGTTTGGTTATGAAAGATTAGTTGAAGAACTAAATTAGAAAGGAGTAAAAAGTTTCTTTAAGATTCAGACAGTGCAATGCAGTCTATAACCATTATATGACTTTTATACTGAGAGTTTTATGATAATACATATAAGTAACCATCGAAAGGATTATTTTGTTTATTTATGCACTGCTTAGTGTAAACTATGTACTTATGCTTAAATTAATAAGCTCAGTTATAACTAATGCAAAGTGTTATAGCCTACTAACAACTAGCAACGATAAAAGACAATTTAAAATTCACTTTTTTAAAGGAAAAATGCAACAAGTTATTTATAAAATCATTAGTTAATGGCAAAACACAACATTTCAATTGTTACTAATGCAAAAATGGGCTTCCACAACGTCAAATAAATGCGTACGGACTTGACTTAAGCCATGCAGATTTGATGTAACCAGATTTAATGTAACTAATCCTAGTACTAATATGTAAAATTCATTTGTGAGTAACGCAACTTCGCAATTGAAAAGGAAAATCAAATATAATCAATGAAAGAAAAACAACAAACAGCATAATGTTAAAGTGTGTGAATACCCACCAGATTCGAGGTGAGTGCTGCCTCCAAAGACAAATAGGAATATGAGAATATTTTTTCCTCTCTTTCATTGAATGCAAAATACTACAAATAAAGGAAAAATTGAGAGAAGATTCTTCTCTGCTATGTGGCACTTAGGCCTAACAAAAACATAACAATTATAGCAAACTCCTTCTAGAATACTCTAAGGTAAATTCTAAGAATGGATAAAATTAGACCATCCTGTAGGCCTTCAGATTGTCCTTTTCGGCCCAATGTTCCCAACTGTATCAATATCATCCCCTTCGACAATGACCTCGTCCTCAAGGTCAAAGAGTGATTTAAGTTCATCCCATTTTTCCCAAGAAGTATCGTCGGGCGAAAGCCCTTCCCACTAAACCAAAGCATAACTCGTTGGGTTGCTCCCCATATTCACTTTTTGAAATCCAAGATTGCCAAGGGTGAAATTAGAGGATTATTATTAACAGAAGTATGGGGGATCTGGTCTATGAGAGACGGAACCGGACCCTTATGTGGCTTCAGCATAGAACAATGAAACACATCATGAATCTTGGAGTGGGAGGGAAGCTCTATGCGATAAGCAACCAGGCCAATGTTCTCCAAAACTTTGAAAGGGCCATAAAAACGCTTGGAAAGCTTATTATATTTGTTACTAGATACTGAAATTTTCCTATAGGGTTGCAGTTTTACGTAGACCCATGAACCAACCTCCAAAGCTAAGTCATGACGCTTAGCATCAGCCTGCTTTGTCATACGTCCTTGCACCTTTAACAGATTACACTTTAAGAGAGAAATTATCTCTTCACGGGAGGAAAGCACATTGTCACAGCCATCATTAGAGGAAGACAAACCTGAACCAAAATGAGTAGAGGTATTATAATGGTACTCAGCCCATGGCAAAAATTTGAACCAAAGACTAGGTTTGTGATGAACAAAAGCACGAAGATATTGTTCTATGGTACAGTTCATAACTTCAGTTTGTCTGTCCGTTTGTGGATGGTACGAAGAGCTCGTACGAAGGAGTGTGCCACTGCATTTGAATAATCGGACCAGAAACAACTGATAAAAATGGGGTCTGTAACATCCCAATATCTCACACTGGATAATTCATAATTTATATATTGTAACATTACATTTACGGTAACATCCCGTAATCTCATATTTAAAAATTCATAGTTGATATATGTCTATACATATTTTAAACTCAGATTTCAACTATAAACTCCTAAATATAACTAGAATTCTTCTAACTTATTCTTCGATCTCTTTCTTCATTGGTACTGGATCAGACGACATTCCTTCATCTACTCCCGTATAACGAATTATACGATCATCGTACATACCCAAACACAAACAAGTAGGGTGAGCTAACATGCAACAAATCATTTATAAAACATGCATAATTGCTTTGATACTAACATCATATAATAATTATGTCAGGCAACCTCAAACCATCATATCACAATTCCTATTAGACACCCGTTCCACAATACCCAATGAACACCACAATACCCAAAAGACACTCATCCGGATGATACGTTGATGAGCGGTCACGAGAGGTTATGCACTTGTGATGACTTCTACTTCTTCTTACAAATACACTTCCAAAATACTCCATACCATTCACAAGGTTAGTCCTCAACACTATGTCAAAAACCGGCACATAGACCAGGACCTCCTGCTCCTCTCACCACATAATTCATCCCTCTCTACTTGAGACTAGATGATTATTAGAGTATCAGGATAACCTCCAACTACAGGACCCTCAACATAAACATATACACAATTACCACATCATTACAGAATCTCTCCACGAGATTCATACAATGCTCACATTCCTCAACTCATATTATATCATTACGAAATCTCTCCATAATACTCATATCATGTTCAGACGCATAAATTTAAATCCAATATAATAAATTACAATCATCACAATTAAAATTCATAATTTCGTATCTACCACAATAACATGAATTCATTCCAACGAGATATATTGCACAATAGTTTAACAATACATAATCTGTTCAACAAGATTTAAGTTAAAAGCTTGTCGAGTAGACTTCCAGGAAAGAGAGGTGTGTCACAATGGACAACTTAAGTACCAAGTCTTTCCTTAGCCAAAGTGTTCCTCAACTAGTTTTAACAAATTTCTTATTTACAGATTCAAAATAACAGCATATAATATTCACACAGAAATTCAATATAAAAATATACAGTAAGCATTTACAGTATTCACATAGAATTTCAAGACATGAGTAGTAATAAAACAATACTAAATCAGAATATAAAAGCTTAGAAAGGTTAGCTCCCCTACCTCTATTCCAGACTTCACTTGCTCCGAATTTGTTTCCCCGAAAACTCTTCAGAACCTCTACTCTAAAATTTCTTCCTACTCCAAAAACTTCCTAATTTCTTCTTTTCTCATAATTCTCTCTACTTGTTGGTGCAAAAACTCCATTCCTCTGATTTCTATTTATAGGCCAAAATTTTGGCACTATTTGTTTTTTTTTTTTTTACAATTCCTTATTTTATTAAAAATATTATTTTAATTCAAATTCTATCTGATCCTCTTTGCACCAACGTGGCTTTCTTATCACTTTGGCACTATTCATTTTTTTAATTTTTTTTTGTTTTTACTATTCACTATTCATTTTACTATTTACTATTCAATTTTCTTAAAAAAAAATCCTAAATAAGTTATCAAAAATTTGAACCTCTCCTTCTAGAATTACTATAATTTTATATCCAAAATTTACATTTTTCTATCCATTAAAATTATTATTTCTAATAAAATGCTAAAATTTATTATTATAAATATTTTTTATGGATCTTACAGGGTCACGATCGGACACGATCCTTCGGGGTAAACCATGATGCTTGCAAACAATAGAGACAAAGAGCTCTACAAGTTTGTAGGCGATGAAATTGGATTGTAAAACACCATTGTGTACAGCCTTGGAAAAACGGTCCACCACCACTAAGAGAACCGTGTAACCTTTTGAAGGAGGCAACCCAGTGATATAATCCATAGAGATGTCCTCCCAAACTCCTGTTGGAATGGGTAAAGGCTAAAGAAGCCCCCCTAGCAGTTTAGTGATGTACTTTGTTTGTTGACAAACAACACACTGAGAAACAAATCTCTTCACATCTTTAGCCATAGACCCCCAATAGAACTTTGCACTCAAACGCTTTAACGTTTTGTTGACGCCAACATGACCCCCAATCGGAGTTTCATGAAACTCACACAATAAGAGTGGCACAAACATTGAGATGTATTACTAAGCCAAATCCTGCCTTTGTACAATAACAACCCCTCGTGTAATCGAAATAGCAGATGGAAAGAAGGATCAACAATAAACTTATCACGCATCAATATGAATTCAGGATCCGTGAGCAAGGAAGCTTTCAATTCTCGCAGGAATACAAACTGGGGGTAGTGAGGGTGAAAAGATTAGCTTGAGACTGTCCTTGAGAACATGATAAAGCGTATGCGACAATGTTCAGTTTGTTTGGTTTGTATTGGATCTCGTAATCATAACCAAGCAATTTTACCAAGTAATGTTGTTGTTCTAGAGTCTGAATTACTTGAATTAAGAGCTTACGCAAACTTTTTTGATTTGTTTGTATAATGAAGAAATGACCCAATAAATATTGACGCCACCGCTTTGCAGCTTTGGTGATGGCATGTAACTCACAGATATATGCAGAGGACTTAGACAAGCAAGGACAAAAAACCTTGCTGTGAAAAGAAATTGGATGATTGTCTTGAAGTAGAATGGCTCCCATGGCAGACCCCGAAGCATCCGTCTGGACAAAGAATGGTTTAAAAAAATCTGAGAGCTTGAGAATAGAGGTACTCGTCATGGCAGATTTTAAAGCTTCGATAGCTGACTAAGCTTAAGAAGACCATTGAAAATTTCCCTTGAGTACATCCGTGAGAGGCAGTGCAATGGCAGCATAGTTTTGAACAAATTTTCGGTAGAAACCAGTGAGCCCCAAAACCCCACATATCCCTTTAATGCATTGGGGTGTAGGCCATTGTACCACAACTTGTATCGCAGGATCAGGAGACACACCCCCATTAGCCACGAAGTGTCCCAAATAAGTAATTTGTGGTTGGAAGAAAGAGCACTTATGCGGCTACAAAAACAACTGATAGTGCTCTAAAATATGGAAAACTTGGTTCAAATGAGACAAGTGTTGCTCAAAGTCGGTGCTAAAAACCAAGATATCATAAAAAAAAACACTATAACAGATTTACGCAAGAAGGGTATGAAAATCTCATTCATTGTGGACTGGAATGTTGTTGGGGCGTTGCACAACCCAAATGGCATCACACGATACTCGTAGTGGCCATCGTGAATCCGAAAGGCTGTTTTGTGCACATCACTAGGTTGTAGCCGAATCTGATGAAACCTAGAAGTGAGATCCAATTTAGAGAAGTAACAAGCAGAGCCCAATTCATCTAGTAGCTTATTCACGGTTGGGAGAGGAAAGCGATCCTTGATTGTTATTGGATTCAGTGCCCGATAATCAACACACATGCGCCAAGACCCATCCTTCTTTTTCAAAATAAGGATCGGAATCGAGAAAGGGTTGATGCTAGGTTGGATCCATCCTGATTCCAACATCTTCGAAACCTGATGTTCGATTTCGAATTTCTAAGCATGGAGGTATTTATAGGGACGCACATTGACCGGTTGGGCATGGGAATAAGGGAATGGCATGATCTGTGGCTCGTGAGGGGGGAAGATAGGATGGTTCAGAGAATAGTGTGGAATACGATTGAAACAGATGTTGTACTTGAGTGTTAGGATGAGATGAAGAAGCGTTTGGAAGGTGAGATGGACGAACCGAAAGATAAAAGAACTGGGCTGAAGGATCTGTTCTCGCAACCCACTTTAGTTGGTGAAGTGAAATGGAAGTGGGTTTCAATCCCAAATCACCACGCAACTTAATAATGGATTCATGGAAGACGAATTTCATGGTGAGAGCTTGATAGTCCATTAAAATAGGCTCTAACTACTTCAACCATTGGGCTCCCAGGACCACATCTGCACTCCCATGTCCAGGATATATAGATCTAATGTGAATGAGTGACCTTGAAGAAAGAGCTCTACCCCTTGGCACACATGAGCACATGCCAGCTCCTCACCACTGCCAACCAAAACCTTCAAAGGAGGTGAAGGAGAATGGGTCAGGCCTAATAACTGAGCTACCTTCCTTTGAACAAAATTGTGGGTACCACCCCCATCTACTAAAACACTAATCTAATGAGGCCCAATTTGGCTCATAAGTCGCAACATTTTAGGGGCCCTAGTGCCAGAAAGGGCATGAAGACTGATTTGGGTTGACTGATTTGGGCTATCTCCCATTGTCTCCAACACGCTATGACTCATATCTAAAGTTGGAAATTCTGAGTCACCTTCCCCAATAAAGTCACCTTCCTTTGTAATGAAAAAAAGGAAACGAGCTGGACAACGGTGGGAACAAGAATATTTTTGGTCATAGTTAAAAGAGAGACCCTTCTCACGGCGGTCTGCCATCTCGGGTTTAGTAAGTTGTGGGTAACGGGTTTTTGGCATAGGAGAGGGTACAAGTGGGGGAAGATTTTTTGCAATTTGTGGTTGGATAGGGAAAGTAATGTTGTAGGTGATAGATGGAGAAGCCTAAGGAGACAACGATTTGGGCTTCGGGACACGGTTGAGATCCCAAGTTTTTTCTTCATGCAACCTTGCTAAGCCAACCTCATGAGATAGTGTTGGGGGTTGTTGGGCCACCACCTCATGGCAGATCTTTGGCTTGAGACCCGAGATGAAACAACTGAGAAGGAATGAAGGGGGTAACCCTACCACATGATTTACAATCGTCTCAAACTCTGTGAGAAAATCTAAGACAGTGGTGGTTTGAGCGAGTTTGAACAGTTTGCCCCATGGATCGTCAAATGTCGTGGGAGCGAATCGCATTTCCAGAGCTTGGAGCAGGTGGCATGAGTGGATCTGGCCGTTGCGATACATCCACTAAAACTAGGCTAGGGCGGCAATGTCCAAGTAAAACGAGGCAACGATAATGCATTCTTCTTCGAGGGTATTGTGATAGTCGAAGAACTGTGTAATTTTGAAGATCCATCCGAGTGGGTCAGTGTCGTCAATACGGGGCACATCAAGCTTCAGAAAATGACGTTGTGAAGAGGAGGTGTCACGAGAATGGATACGGTGCGGTGAAGAAGGAGGGGTGAAAGGGTGAGTTTCGAGGTGAGATATACAGGTATGGATGTTTGTCATTTGGGTGGAGAAAAGGGACATTTGTGTGAGCACATCATCAAGTTTGTCAAAGAGATTTTTCAAACGTGTACCATCAGCCATGGAAAAGGGCAATGAAAGCACCAAATGTTAAAGTGTGTGAATAAGCATTGGATTCAAGGTCAGTGCTGCCTCCTAAGAAAAGACAAATAGAAAGATGAGAATATTGTTTTCCTCCCTTTCATTGAATGCAAAATACTACAATTAAAGGAAAGAATGAGAGAAGATTCTTCTCTGCTACGTGGCACTCAAGCCTAACAAAAACATAACAATTATAACAAACTCCTTCTAGAATATTCTAAGGTAAATTTTAAGAATGGATAAAATTAGACCACCTTACAGGCCTTCGGGTTGTTCTTTTGGGCCTAATGTTCCCACCTGTGTCACGTAACCAAATTACCAATTATAAAAAAGGAGGGAATGTTGGTCACTAACAAGAGTTTTCTTTGATAAATTTCTCTCTTTTTGAGTGACCTTAGGAGGAGTACTACTCTCTCTTTCTTCCTAGATGCATGAATTGGGAGCTTGCTCCCTTATGTATATGCGCTTATTCTGTCTTGCCTTTTTTTCATCCTCCTTTTCTTTATTTGTTTTTATCTTCAAAAACCTTGGAAGGTGGCAAGGGATGAAGAACAAATTTTCCTCCCATAGGGTGAGACTAATCTCATGAGTAAGACCATTATGAATAGTTTTTTTGTCAAATTGTCATGTTCTACCTAAGAGAATATGACAAGCTTATATAGGGATCACATCACAAACCATTGTATTTATAACTTTCTATGGAGAACTTGACCTCCACTTGTTTGTCCACTTTCAAGTCCCCTCCTCCATTAAGCGATTGAAGTTCATAAGGTTTAGGATGGGGTTTGATAGTGAAACCTAACTTTTCTACCAACCTTGTACTACAACATTTACAATATAAGCCATTTTCCACAATGAGAGAACAAATATTTTTTGCATCTTTACGTCCTATATGAAATATGTTCTCTCTTTGTTTAGGACTTGAGGACATGGTTGATTTTTAAGGACTCTTCTTATCATGAGAATATCTCCCTCACAAGAAAAGGAATATTCTTTGCTTTCTTCCTCACTAGTGAGCTCTTCTTTCATTTTATGTGGAGGAGGTTGATAATATTAATTGACACTCCTACTATCCTTCTCAAAGTGTGTGCTTGGTGTTGAGTTTTTGTACTCCTTTTTTAAAGACTCCTAATCTTACTTTTTCTTATTTCCTATTGAGTTCTCTCTTATTTTGTTTAAGAATCCTTCTCTTATTTTGTTTAAGAATCCTAAGTTTTTCTTCTAATGAAGCAAGATAGTTTTTCCTTTCAACTCTTTCTTTTTCTTTCTTTTCTTTCTCATTTCTTTCTCTTATCCTTTTCTCTTTACACTCTTTACTTATTTCATCTTTCTCTTTCTCTTCTTTTCTTTTTTCACTCAAGAGCTTTTTCACTTTTTCACTTTTAATGAATGATTTTCCTCTTTTAACGAGTTCTTCTATCTCACACATTAGCTCTTGATTTCTCTCAAATGAAGAAGGAACAAATTTTCTTCTAATGCATGTTCTCAAATCATACAAATCTTTAATTGGAAATTTTCTACCTCTCTCAACACTTGATTGTCTATGATTCCACCACTCACTTGCATGTCCTACAAGCCTATAAATGCATAAACTAACACTATATAATATTTTTAGTATGCCTAACAAAGAATGGATGAAGCTCTTATATCTTTTTTTCCCAAGCTAAATATGATAATGCACTAATATTCTCACCAAATAATGGAATGTTACTCTCAACTTTATGATGTAGCTCATTCTCACTATGACTTAAATTCAATCCAATGTAAAAACACATCTTAAAAATATACTATGCACAAACAAACTTGGTATTTCAAATAAAATTTCTGAAGAGATTTAAAGAGACAAAAGAAGCTTAAGTTCACTTCTAGGATAGAGAGGTGAATGACTATGCATTGCTTAGAAATCAAGTTTTTCATAGCCAAGGCTTACCTCCTCTTGTACCAAATTTCTTAAAGGGATTTAAACTTGAAATACGAGTGGACACGCACTAAACTACCACAATTAAGGAAGCGAGTGAAGCTAGGCTATGTAGCCTAATGGTGAAGTTAGAAGGAACTTTGGTTTCATCGCACTTACCAACTAAACATGCAATTTAATCAAATTTTAAGGTTCTTGTTAGGAGACAACCTAACAAGGTTGATATTACAAGCCCAAAAGAAAGAATAAAGCACAAAATTACAACTCAAAATGAAATATACACAAATCACTCTCCTCACCAAGTGTTTACTCTTTTGTCTTCTTGTAACTCCACCAAGACCTCAAGCTCCCACTAGGTCTTTACCACCTAGGATGCTAGCTACAAGTGTTGGCTCACCACAAAGAAAAGCCTACACCACAGAAAGAATAACACGACAAAAATCGATGGAGTCCAAGGAGAAAGCAATAAAAGGTTTAAAATAAACAAACGCTAACTCAAGGAGTTTATGATGACAAAACTATGAATAACAAGGAGGTAATCAAGAAAATAAATGGTCAAGAAAGAAGGTTAGCACAAAAAAAGAAAGTCCTAAAGAAAAGCACTAGATTAGATGCACAAAACCAAAAAAAAAAAAAATACTAAGCTAAAAGTGGTACTTCTTGTCTTTAGCAAGTAATGAGCAAATTGTGCCTAATGGACACACTTTTACCTTCAATTGCAAAGTGACAAGGCTGTAAAACAACATCACATTCATGTAAATACCTCAAAATCAACATGAGAGTGCACGCCAAAAAGTAGTGGTAGTAGCACATGAATATTCTTTTATTTTTTACCTTTTGCTTTTGTTTTTTGCTTTTTGATTTTACTTTTTTATTTTATACCTTTTGTCTCTTCTTTTGTCTTGATTTTGAAGCTCATAAAACCTCTATTACACATCATAAATTCATATTTGAAAACTCTCTTGAAAGTTCACAAGTTCAAATATACCAAATGGAAGAAAATCCTACTATAATCAACATAGAACATGAAACTCAAAAAAATGACACAAAGGAAACCTAACTCTAAGAACTTGTTGATGACCTAACAACAATTATGAACTCAAATATGTAAAATAAAAATACATATATAATGCAGTTTCAAAAAACACACTTGGACATATATTTTTGTCGTTTTTATAAAGTTAAACTAGGAAAAAATGACATAAAAAGGACTAGACACGACTTTAGACAACATAGAACGATTTAAAAATTAAAATAACTCAAAATATATGGTATGACTCAAGAAAGTTAAAACCACACAAATAGTAGCTAAAACTACCCAAATAAAACCTAGAAAACATTGATGATAACATTCTGGCAGTTCTGACTTTTGCTAACTATTTTGATCATAACTTTCTCCACATAATTCCAAATCATATGTTTTTTTTCGGAAACTAGACTCAAAGGGCTTTCATTTCACTATAAATACGTATTTTTTGAACCAATAAGCTAGATGCAGTTTAATTTGTCAATGTCTACTATAGGGTGAGGGAGGTTGATTTGGATCATTCCAAGATAACTATAACAAGACAAGTTTAGCATAACACAAAGGGAAACAAAAATAACCTAAGCTTTGATTATCAAATGATGACAACCTCCTCAAGCTAGACTATAAGATTTGATATGGAGGATGATCCCTTTGAAGATGTAGGTGCAAAAATGGTGGGCAAAGAGGTATGAAATGTGAAAGCTATGGATGGATATGGAAGAAGGCTCACGGCCTAGGGTGGTGTTATGGTGGTAGTGTGGTGTTTAAAGGATCAAAGCGAGGTTAAGTCAACTCTAAGAGGAAGATGACTAGAGCAGTTTCATAGTTGCTCTAGTCTTAATTTTAAGATAAGTAGTATGGCTAAAAATGAGCAACATAATAATATTATTCAACATCAAAGGTGAATACATGAAGGAGATACCTCTATTTATAGGCTACGGACTAAAAACCAAAACTTTGCATGTCTACCTAAGTGGTCTTCTAAGGAATGGACAAGTGTCCATAATTCCTTTCCAATAAGGGAAAGACATGTGGTCACTAACTTTTAGAAATTCTCTTCATTCTTAAAGTGTCATGTGACTATTACTAAAGCTAAATATTCTCAAATGAAAGCATGACACCTGACACATATTTTTCACATAGTTTGGATGGCTAGCTTAAAATAAATCATATACTAATTAAGTCTTAATACAAGCCTAAAAAACCTACACTACTTAATCGAAATACAGAGCTTTTAAAATGTTTTTCTCCCAATGATACACATTTGAAAACAGAGGCAACAACGTCTACCAGTTACAGTGTTGGCGCATATCGAAGGAGGCTGCAAAGACGAAAATAACATTAAAAATGGTCATACAATGAAGTAAAGCAAGGGTAACTTGGTAAAATCCACAACAACATCCAGAATGAAAAAAAAAAAACAACATTTGAGAACAGGTTTATGCTATAACAGAAGGGATATTAAAGAAAAACTGAGAACGGAAAAGACTAACTAACCAATTTTTGGTACAGGTGTCACAAATTTAGATAGGAATATTTGAGTACATTTCCTACCAGTATGTTATCTTAGTTTTAATATTAGATATCACCTAAGGATACATTCTCAAAAAATATTTCCTTATTAAATATAACATGTTTTACTTCAATAAACTACATTTTATTATTTCTAATTGTTGTATCATATAATTCAAAGGCTTTACTATAACGTTATATACTTATAAGTGTGTCAATATAGAATGTTAATACTTAAATGTTTGATTCTTTCTGTATAAAATGTGATGTTTGCATTGAAACATAAATGATATTTTTAATATGTAATAAGAAAAAAAAATGGTTACTGTAAACTGACCTTGGTTGAGACTAATGTAAGTAGTTGGGGAATTGTGTATATAAAATACTGAAACTGTACTCATATTTTAAAACATATAATTAAATGTATTAAGCGGTGAAAAGTTGATAAAAGTCTTTACCACCACCTATGTGAGAAAAAGGTGTGTAAGAACACATATCCATATATCTTCCCATTAGTAAGATATTGTCTGCTTTTGGTTAAGGCCTCACGGATTTACTTTTGGTACTACTCCAAAAGACCTCTTACTAAGGAAAGTATCTTATGTGTATATAAACCTGTGTATTTCATATTTTATGCGATGTGAAACTTTGTTTGTACCCAATATTATTTCTTTAAGTCTCAGTAATTGAAAAGAAATATGAAAAATAAATTTCTATTGACTATGCATATTCTCTGTGGCAATGTTTTCGTTATATAGAATATTGACTACAAAATGTCTGTCATTTTCAGACAATGAAATGATTTTTAAATGATTGATAAAGAGAATTTACATTGTATTTATTATTTAAAAATAATATTTTAACTTTTTTATAAATTTTTTCATTTTATCTCAGGCTTAATTATTCCATTTATCCTAAATTTTGTTGAAATGTTTGAAGTTCTACTTCAATTTTTATTTCAATCAATTTTTTTTCTTTTTAAATTGATTTAATGATAATTTCTATTAGTACTTTATCAACTATGTTAAATACATGTTACATATTGGTTTGTAATATTTTAAAAAAAAAAAGTTAACAAAATTTTTATTGTTTACATGTCAGGTCTATGATGAGTCACATGACGGTATCAACGTGTCAATGTTAATTTTATGTCAATATTAAATGTTATTATTTTATATTCAATTCAGTCTTTTTATTTGTTATTTTTTTATTCAATTTTTCAAATATTAAGACTTGATTGAAACAAAATTATGAACCGACTTAAAACATTTCAATCAAACTTGGAACGAATAAAGTAATTAAGTCTTTTATATTTTGTGTCGATGTATTAGTTATTTTATCATTGTCTAGTGAAAATGCATACACGACATGTGTGTTCATTTTCTTTATAATAAAATTATTATTATTATTATTATAATTATAAAATTAAAAATGAATAATTTTTTATAATTTTGTTCTAAGTAATTTTTACTTTATTTATTTCGTAGATGATTTTTTAATTAAAAAATAGTTAATTTTATAAAGCAATCAAATAAAAAATAGTTAAATTTAATAAATAATAACTTAAAAATAAAATAATCATTTTATTTTAAAAAATATTTAAAAGTTATAATTGTATAACAAAGATAATAAAATGAGAAATTTCTTTTAATATTTATATATATATAGATCAGATTCCTAATAAACATGTGAACTAGTCATTAACAAAATATCAATACATACATCAAAATATGTTTACATCCAAAAGTACATTCAACCATTCATTGCTGAACATTTTCACTTGTTTGTTTTATATTTTGTGCAACACATGGTTTATAACAGAAAGATCACTGCAACCACATAACACATTATAAACTATTATATTTAGAGATTTAGAAAATTATTATAAATCAACCACTCAAAGACTCACGTCACATATAAAGTAATTTTATCATCTCATCCACTACACACAAATATCTTCATTAACATTATATTACTACTTCTAATATTTTATCTCTTTTCTAAATAAGTCACACACCTTCCATCATCACACATCAACAACCAATACTACTCGTTCTATTTCATGTAAAACTAAAAATAACTAACAGTCTTATTTATAGGTATAGAACATTGCACTGCCCTTCTATATTTCATTAGTATTGCATCGTGTTTATGCTCAGTTAAAATTAACGGCACGAAAGATGCAGTTAATGGTGGGAGTGATCTGGAAAACACTGATAAAAAAGAATGATGTATTTGTATTTTATTTTATTTGTTCAGTTACGCAATCCCTTACATATGAACAGTTAAAAGAAAGCATCTCCGTACCCAATGTAAGACATGTTTGTGATTGAAAAGGTTTTTGGATGAGTACCACATTTTGTGGTTTGGCCTTTGGCACGAAACAACGTACGAAGACAGCTCAGCACCTATGAAGCACGGTTATGACATTGGTCCCAAACACTGACATTTGTAATATTTAAAAGGTTTAATCCTTTAGTACATCCCTATTTATGTACGAATGTCTCAATTGGGTCCTCGTTTTTTAAAGTATATCAAAATGGTCCTTAATTTTGAAAATTCATATCAATTGAGTCCTTTCCGTTAAGTTGGTTGGACGGCGTTAAAAAAATTCATGAGTGGATGCTGAGATGACGAACAAAACGCTCGTCCACCAGCGAACGAACGCTCGTCCACCAGCGAACGAACGCTCGTCCACCAGAGAACGAACGCTCGTCCACCAGAAAACGCTCGTCCACCAATGTGGAACGAACGGTTGTCCAGCAGTAAGAGGTCGACGAGCGTTCGTTCGCTGCTGGACGAGCGTTCGTTCGCTGCTGGACGAGCGTTCATTCGCTGGTGGACGAGCGCTCGTTTGTCATCTCAGCATCCACTCATCAATTTTTTTAACGCCGTCCAGCCAACTTAACGGAAAGGACTCAATTGATATCAATTTTCAAAATTAGGGACCATTTTGATACACTTTAAAAAACGAGGACCCAATTGAGAAATTCGTACATAAATAGGGATGTAGTAAAGGATTAAACCTATTTAAAATGTAGGACAGGATATTCACAAATACTTCGGTGGCCTTTCTTTTAAACTTCTTCCAATACAATTTG